>NC_056735.1:914277332-914332332 GCF_019279795.1 Protopterus annectens
ATCACACTTTCAGTGTTAAGTATACTACCGCCTATGTTGTAGTTCATGGGTTCAAGCAATATTTTATAAAATCAGGAAACTGAATCAAAGAACACGTGTATGTTTGCATAGTCCAAAATATGTGTGCAAGGGGCCTATTCAGACCAAAAGGTACAGTTTGCCCCCAATTAACCAGATATATTTTATTTTGATGTGGGTTTCAATGCTGTCTCAACCAATGTCCATTTTGGGTCAGAGAAGTTTTAATGCTAAGTCTGTCCTTCTGGGACTGCTTTTTGCTTTGTTTACCAGCTATCACTATTTGTGCTATCCAACATACAACATTTAAATGCAATTCAAACAAGGGGTGTCTGTCTGTGTGTCTTTCTGTGTATCTGTGTGGCTGTCTGTGTGTGTGTCTGTGTGTGTGTGTGTGTGTGTGTGTGTGTGTGTGTGTGTGTGTGTGTGTGTGTGTGTGTTCATGTCTGTGTGTGGCTTACCTGGTTTGTTTGTCATTTCTAACTTTTCACAGTTTTTCTTGTGTAAGTATTTTTCTTTCCTCTAATTTCTCTCTTAATCTTTTTGGAATATCTTCTATCTGGAAATGCTGGGCATCTTGCATAATAATAGCAATACATAATTTCTTTTTTATCCTCAGTGGTCCAATCTATCATCTTTAGGACTCTTTTTTTAGCCTGCCATTTTTTTTATGTTTTTAGTGGACTACTATTTCCTTGTAGAACAGCGGGGCATCCTCCTCTTGAGCCTGGCCTAACCCCATTCTGGGAATATTTCTTTGTCTTAAGGATTCTACACTATCATTTTTCCAGTCCTGGCACTAGTGCACCTACCAGGATTGGACAGTTTTTTTTATCGTAGGTCTTACACCCAGTTATCTTTTTTATTTTTTAACCTACTTCTGTCCATGACATATGCTGTATAAAATAGTACTTATTTCCAAATAGATGTGGTACTATACTGCAAGCAACTACCATATTACCCAATCCCACATACAAGTGGAGCTGCTCTACTAGTGACTGCAGAACCTACTTCCTCATACAGATTGCACTGCAAGGCCAGCAACTGCAGTTCAAAGTCTGTCCTCCAGGTACAGCCATAAGGCAGGCAACTTTAGAAACAAGTCCTTCATAAATATACTTTCTTTCTTAAAGTGATTATTCCATGGTAGACAATTAATAGTATTGCATCTTTGTTTCTATACTGAATTATAGGTATTTGACACTTTACAAGGAATCTATTTTTGTCTGTTCTATTTTGCTGTTACTTGACTATAACTGCATTTTTTGTCAATTTACTGTCAGTTTGTCTGATTGAGTGACATATTTATTGGGTTGTATTTATATGTTGAAATGTGCTAGACTGCAGAAAACTCATGCTCACTACAATATGCCCAAAAGTGGCACAACCACAATGACTGCAAATATCTGGGACAGAAATACAAGGGATAGCTGTCACTTACACATATCCCTTGATATATCGCCACAATTACGGAGGTATACAAGTAGCAAGCTCACATGCAGACGATATAGAAACCAATTAACAACGGCCCAACGTACAATCCCGTAACATAAGTCTACTAACTGTTAGCTCTTTAATTAGGGATGGAGCCCACACACATATATACGGATTATGTAGAAATGCAAGGCCCACAAACCTGTATATGCTACGTACACCCACCGACATCCCCCACACTAGAAACTAAAGCAATACAGACTGTAATAGCAGCACAAACATCCAGTCAGTCAATTACATCTGCATAACCCTCAACATACCATGTGAGAGACACAATTAAAGGCATCATGCAAAATTGCAGGCGTTGTATAATGGAACAAACAACCATGTTACAGGTTTTGATTGCAATACTCCGTTATCAGACGTTGGGATGACAGGTACACCCACATGTTGAACCAAATACTCTACCTGTCACACACAATCCACGGGGGACATGAATCCAAACTATACTTGTCTCCATGCATAGCAGTTGCAGGTACACATAACAAAACACAATACAGACCGTCTCTCTGAAGGTAGGGTAAATAGGCAACGCCCAAGTGGAGAATCCAATTATACCCCACTGTTGCCGCGTAATTGGCAAATGGAGTAGCTGCACAGCTGATATGCAAGTAATTAGTCACTCAGGAACACCAATTGGCGAGATGAATCCACATGTTACAGGTATCAACATATATAAGGATGACTTGCCAGACATTCAAACCATATGCTCATACCGAATACCAGTTGAAACACTATGAGAGAGATAGAAACGAAATGCCATAAGAACAACAAGGTATGTAGAATGCCCGATATGTAAGGTTATGTATAGCATGATCTGTATTAATTAGTTTTACTGTATGTATAGCCTGGTTTGCATTAATTAAACGTGTCCGCAATGCATAAAGTGGGGAAAGGTATTTATGTACTAATGTCTTGCTGAGCATACTAATGCTTGTAGAAACTGTGCGTCCAGCAGTGGGACACAAGGTACATAGCACAGACACCACAAGGGATGTTACATGAGGGCGTTAAACAGAACAATTCCATACAACCCGCCGTCAGTGGTAGGGTACGTCCAACAAGGACGTGCCATAGCAGGGGATAGTATATGTTGATATACTGTCACAGCACGCATGTATATGGGCATATAACGTTAATGACATATGTAAGGTGGTCCCGCTGTGCAAGTATGCTTTGCATTATGGGATACTATGTGAAATATGTGTAATGTATAGTATTATAGGTAGATATGACAGATATTCTACACAGCATAACAGGCATATCATGCATACCACAGGTATCGTCTATTGGTATGTACAATAACAGGATACATATGGCCTGTAGGTATGGGACATAGTAATAGCATGATAGCTAATCTAAATGGAAGGGCTACCAAGTAACCATGCACAAAGGACATGTAATAGCTTCACAGGTGCATAGTGGGGTACTATGCAGTCTGGCAAGTCTATGTGTAAGCACAACTACAGTGTTCACACTAGTGGCACCTCTCTAGGGTAGTGTCCTGTGAACAGCAGAGCCAGGTGTCACCTGCACTTCTGCACAGTACAGCCACTGTAGTGATCCCAGGCCTACATGTGTCTCCCAACCACCAAGGGAGGTATCACATGAACAGTGCTACTGAGTGTCCCTGTGTGATGTACATAGGACTTATGTTACAAAGCATGGTGAGTGTCCGGTTTGGGAATGTAACCCACAAGCACATCCCACTCATTGTGGCGTGTGTGCACATATCCATGAGCATGTTACTCACAGTGGCCTCTGCTTATGTCGCTTATGAGGAGTATATCCATTAATAATGTTGTGGACATGGGCCCTGTCTAATCAGCAGAGGTCACCCCTGAGTATGTAGTATGCAAATGTGTACACATGTGGTGTCCGTAGTGCAGCCGCATATTTAAACTGTCGTAGCTCAGTAAACGTCATGGCGTGTTAATGTTGTGGCATGTAAAGCTGTAGCTGTTGTGTAAGGTACACCCTAAATGGGGTGGTGTACCCTTGAATGTGTGTAGATGTCTTGAGTTCAGAGGTACAATGGGTGCCTATGTACCAGCTACACACCCAGTACAGATAGGTGTGGCCACATAGAAGGATATCCACGCCACAGTGGCAATACGGTAATCACAGGAGTGGGTGCGACATATGTGTGTACTGCAAACATGTACAATGTGATATGTATGTAGGGGACTACCATCCATGTGATAGTCAGTGGGTAAATGGTGTAATGCAAAGGTGATGTGCATGCACCTTGTGTCATGCAGCTTGATGCCATGATAGTCATATTATGTATCTGTCACAGTGACACCCATATGGTAGGAGTCAGTATCAGCTGGTGGAGCAATCATGGTGCTTGGTATGCAGGGGTTTGAAAGCTAGGCAGGGAAAGTCCCATGTGCTAGCCTGTTCCACAGGGAAGCATATACTGAACATGAGGGGCCCTATGACTGAGGACCGTGGTATGCCAAATGTACCTGACATGTAGTAGGTACTATGGTATGCTGGCCTCACTGTGTGTCCTGTCCATGAGACACATAGCATAACATCCTGAGACACAGGGTACGATGTGCAGGTGGATGTGTATGTTGTCAATACCAGAATGGGGAATGGTGCTGAAAGGCAATGAGAGGACAATGTAGGATGTGTGGACTCCCGTACCATCAGCAACTGCCCTGGTAACTGTATGAAAGGAGTCCACCATGTGTAGGGGCCATTCTCTGGCCCTAACAAGCCCAACCCGGGTGGCAGCAAAGGACGGGAGCCCAACAATGTCTCTGTGAATGACGTCCTTGATGATGTGCCCCATAGCCATGCAGAACAGTCCAGTCAGGTGTGTAGGACTATAGTCCCACTCGTGCAATGTGGTGCCACCTGTGTGTAGTGTGATAAATGCTGCTGTGTGCCATTCAGGGGCTACAATGTCTGAAACAAGGCTATTACTGAATATGGTCGCCTAGTGGGGAGACATGTAATTCAGAGATTGGTGGACATCACAGCCTGGGACGTTGGAAGGTGACATGGGGCCAGTGTCCCAGGACATATAGAGTGTAGGTCAGTACTGTGTAGGTGTGACCACAGGGACACCACAATGTTCATGTATGGATTGCGGCCCTATAGTGAGTGAGAGGGTGTAATGTCAGCATTGAATCCATCCTCCAGCATGTTGGCAACAACACCTGGGTCTGCAATGTTCCTGAGTGACTGTTGTATGTGACAGCAGATGTGGGTGTTGCCATCGACTACTGATATACCACCATAATGCCTGGTGGTACACCCCGGAATGTGTGGCAGTCATGTTTACGTAGCTAGTCTTGGAGTATGTGATGAGGGACCCTGTGGCCCCACCATGGCTGACCAGTGAGCCACCCCACACATGGGAATGTACACCACTGTGCAACAGCCTACACCTGTTGTTGTACATCATATGTCCATGGAACATGACCACAAGAGTGGTGTCTGTTATCTGGTGTGTACCATCATGGCTCTGTGTGGAATAGCATGATCCATGCAGTTGTGTGCATGCTAACGAAGTGCACTGGGGTATGTGTCAGCATTTCTATGTGCATTGTCCATCTGCACGGGTGTCATGATGTTAACAACCGATGTCAGCAGACGTCTGTAGTAGGTGTTGTAGTACTCATGTACTGTGTATGCTGTGATGGGTGTGTTGCCGGGATGTGGCTAACAAGGTCGATTAGCATATGTTTGGAATCCACCAATGAGGGGATAACCCCAGGTGTGTAACACCAGTCACATGAAGGTAGTGTTCATGCCAAGGGTAATGTAGGTCTTGGAGGTGGTGTGTATGGGTTGACCCAGCAGAGCGGAGGGTATGACTCATGGATGTGTCGGTACATGAGTGGCTATCCCAGTGAAGTGTGGGGTAGTGTCAGTCACACATCAGTAGTAGCTGTCTGAGGCCCACTGTCCACTATACCAACATAGAAGGTATGTTACCCGTGGGGTATGATGTTGACTCTGTCGCTTGTTACAATGTGTATAGCGGTCCCGGACACAGTTAGTTGCACATGGAGCACCTCTGATGCATTGTGCTAAGTAACTTGCCAGGATGTGTGCAAAACATAGTGGGATATGGGAACCCCTCAGCTGTGGGTGTGACGGTCCAGGTATGTGCTTGAAAGGTATGGTCTGTCTATAACCTGTCATTGCAGGTGTGCTCTGCAGAGCCTAGAGGCAGGTCCCAGTCACTGCAGAGATGTTTGAGTGGTGCATTATAAGGTGTGCCTTGCCTGCGTGCGTCACAGAGGAAGATGCAAGCATTGTGTCACATGACCCCATGTCGTGCCTGCCAGTTACCACCCTACTGGTGGCAGTTATTGGTAACTGTGCAAGACAGGCAGTATAGAAGCAGCAAGTGCCTTACATGTGAGCTGTACTCCCAGGGCTGACAGGTGCAAGTCATCTGTGCCACAGCATTGTGTTTGACCAGGTCAGTCATAGTGGACAGATACCAGATGCCTGTGGAATGACAATAGGAGCATAGGCAACTGTTGAAGTGACACAGTCAGTCATTGTACAGTGGTATTGTGTCCGGACAAATGCAAAATGCTCCCCAGGGCTTGGCCCACACCCTCAGGGCTATAAGACTGGTGAGCTATTGCATGTCCCTGCACATGTAGTCTGTGAAGTGGCATCACAGGGCAGTCACACTAACATGGAGAATGACAGTCATATCATACCTGGTGAGGTGTGGCATGGGTGCATAGGTTATGTTGCAGAAGCAGTTACCCGACAGCAAGATGTAAGCGACTAACGCCTTGTGTAGCCTGCTGTGTGGAACCGCAGTGTGACTCCCTACAGAGTCATCTATGACTGGTGTGTTGTGAATGTTATAACTCACTATTGGCTGTATGTGATGGGCACACATGAGTCTGTGGGCTATAAGCTGGTGATGTTGTCTTCCATGATGGGGGCTAACTCTGGTGCCTACAGTGAGTATGGAGACGTACTGCACAAGTTGTCCTCGTAGGTGTGGCCAGTGGTGTAGATCATGTGAGACTATGTGATGGGTGGGGTGTGTTGCGAATGTTACACATCCCCAAATGACTGTCAGGTGCAGTCAGGGTTGGTGACAGCATTACCCCCAGCCATAGCTGTCAACCTCCTGTCCCCAAACTGAGGAACATTAGCCCTCATACTGTGTGACAAATGGGCAAAACGTGGAACACTTACAACTGGCTTACTAACAGCTTCAACTAGGAAAGGCATATGATGGCTAAAATAGGCTGGTTTTATGTATAAAAAAGATATTCTAATGAATTAATATGATTCCCATCTATTTAGCCATGGCTAGCAGGTAAACAATTTACAACAATGAATGTGTGACAGACCCTTCCAATGTGGAACCTTGAGGAACATGCACCTTTTAGAACCCCATATGAGGTACGCTCCTCGTAATGAGGTACACCTGCGAGCTATGCCCCCAGCACGGCTGCAGAAGTGCATCCCCCACAGGCTGTATTGCTGTATGTTGGGAGGTGAGCATTGAATGTGTACATGAGACAATTGCTCTATTGCCACATGTACGACATATCCCTCATATAGACAGGCAGTAGCACTGGTACGTGACAGTTGGACATGCCTGTATATACAACCATGTCCCACAGGATATGTGCGTTATGTATGTACAACAGCTGTTGCACCATAAGCAAGCTGGGAAGTGTAGGACAGCCAGTGTACCTGTGGGAAATGGTGTGCAATGGGTGCTATAGTAATCAGTAGCTCATGACATGCTCACAAGTTCTGAACAAGTGCCTAGCATGACCATACAATACAGATAGGGTGTTGGATAATATCAACCCACAAGTGGTGATGACAGTCAATTAGGGTGGCACCGCACTATAACCCTGCTGAGTATGGTGTGCATGTCCATGAACCATTAGCACTGTAGATGTTAGCAGTAGAGATGTACAAGACAGCATGGATATTTGATAACAAATACCTTTGCATGTCACAGAAGTGTTCCACCAGTGACCTGTTGACAGACTCACAACTACAAAAGGTGCAAGAGTGACATGTGCACAGCACACCAGTGCCAGCTACAGTAGAACAGGGTTAATGTGTTGTACCCCACCCTCATTGTAGCCCATACCACACAGACAAATGTTAGGCATCTGTGTATGTAAGGCTGTGAATGGCCATGATCTATCAGTATAGCTGTGTCAGTGTTGTGAACAACATACAGCATGGGCTGTGTGGGTGAGGTGTGTGACATATGTGCACAGTCTGATGGATGATACCAGCAGTGTCACCGCTAGGTGAGCATCCCTGTACCCATAAACTAATACCTAGGCTGTGGTCAACATTATGGACACTGTGTAAGGGATGGTGCTGTGCAGTGCACCCCCCGACATGGTGACGTCTCCAGACCCCTTAGGTAGTCATATGAGGTACCCATTTCATGTCAGGGTGCCATCCATGAGCACGGAGATCACTGGACAGGCATATACAGCACTGTGGTGACCAATATTGGATCACATACCACCTGTAAGGGGTAATGGCTATGCATGGATGTGTGATACCAGCCTTCACAATCCTCACCTCCACTATGCAGCATGCTGTCTACCTTGCAGAAGGACATTTGCTACACCATGATGATGGACATGCTACATGTCCATATCCTGATCTATAAGACATATTGTCATGGACAGCCACTGTCCTAATACTAGGATTGCCACAGGCTGGACAGATCCCTGTGCCATATATGTGACATACTCCCGCCATACCATGCAACCCTGTCCATCAAAGCTGCACATGTCATCCCAGTCATACATGGTGAGATGGCCGCATGGTAGATGTACTATCAACTGACTGGATCAGTAATGTGGCACTGATGCACCTTGCGGTGGCACAATGGCTGTCTTGTACAGCGTGGAAACCATGCCCACACATGCTATGGTTGATAACCATCCCTGCAAATGTCGTCTGACTAGCCATTGTCTCATGTCTATCACATGTGCAATACAGGCGATCCGTGGCAGGATGGTGAACAGTTGTACAGTGCTGTGTAGATGTATATGGCAAAACACATGCATGTACAGGTGTCCATGCGTATGTGTGCATTGTCACTGCTCAAGTCCATTACGGCTGTGTCTGTGTTGATATGTGACATATACACAGCATCCAGGTCAACAGTAGTACTGTGGACACATCCAGGCATGTGCAGATAGGTAAGAACACAAGTGCAGGCAAATAGACATGCCCACAGCAAGACAGCATTTACATGGAGTATGAACACTGTAATGAGGTGACACATATATGGTGATGATATCCAATGCATAATGGGTGTGACGTGTGACACAAACACATCAGTCGTGTCAGTGTCATGATGCTTTGCAAAGATAACTGTGCAGATGTAGTAGATGTCATAGGAATGTATGTGCAGCAGTATCTCTGTACATCTCTGAAACTGTGACCTGTCACCATCATTATGTCTTACAGATAATGCCCCGTACACGCCTCCCAGCATACACCCGCCAGGAGGATGATGTTCTCATCCCACAGCTCCATGACAACTATGACTTGTTGTTCAGCCATGTGCCACAGCATGCCCAGCAGCGGGATGACCTGTGGCAGGATCTACGCAGGAGGGTGAACGATGTGGGTGGCCATAACCACACCTACCAGCAGGTGCACAGACACTGCATGGACTTGATACGACATGCAAAACAGCGTGCCACTGCAATCGCCAGGGAACAAGGTGGAACAGGTGGTGGGCCACCAACCCAGCCCCCACTCACACACACCGAGGAGCTACTGGCCAGTCTGGGGACACCCAGGGAACAGCATCCAGAAACACTAGCTGCCATCGTGGAGGTGGGTGTCTCCCAACCAATGAGCCTGGAGTTGCCTGGTCAGTCAGTACTGCACATATGGCTATTATATCCCATGTAGTTGCATGTGTCACTGTACATTATGTGAAGTAACAACATATGCAAGGTATGTGGACACACATGCTGCATACTACAGTATGCTACGTTGTGTATGCACACATGTGCATACTATATGCTATTACACAGGTGAATGTGTTCACATGCACAGTGCAACCTGTGGCTGTCATACAGTCATGGATAATGTTCATACTGGTGTGTCACCCCTATACAGGTACCTCTGGCGTGCCGCACAGACATGAGTCTGTTGCAGGTGAGACTGTCATCAGTATCAGGCATGTTACAGTGTAGATCTATTTGCCACGTGGCCAGTTAACACTTGCACACCTGATGTTTGTTCCAGTCACGATATGCAGGTCGCACCACCCGTCATTCACACAGGCCACCCATGTGCAATATATACAAACGTAATGATACACCGACTTGAAACCACAGTACTTGTCATTGCGACATGTGTGGTCAGCTGTTCATACAACGGTGGAGGTGTTCTACACTGGAGGCATATGTAGTATGCATAGGAACAACATGTGTGGTATGCACACAGTACCACACAGTGAGCTGTGTAATGGGCAGCCCACAGGTGTCACCATTGTGTCATATGCCCCTGCATTGGGTGCACACATTGTGATGTGCCACCTAACATGTCCCAGACATGTAGTGTTCTGTCTGCAATATTGTCACACTATCGCATGACCTATACCCCACATACCAAACATACAACCCGTTGTCTGCATAACCCTGTGGATTGTGACATATCTGACATCTATGGGTGTATGTCATATGGGACAACACAGACATGTGAGATAGATGCCCATCACCCACAATTGGCTAACACATGTGCACACATGGCCATGGGGGATGGCCAGAGACATGTAGCCACACAGTACTTGGGATGTGTATACACCCTGTTGCACATTGTCCACACATGGTCCAATTATAGCCTTAGTTGGCTGATTATACAGTTGATGTGGTACACTGGACAACCTAAAAGCCTGTGCACAGCTACTGGAGGTGTCACTGAAGTCTACCATATACGATCTGTTGAACATCACGACTGTGTTGCAGTTAAGGCTATGCAATGTTTACATATTATGCATTCTACAGCAACATAGATGCCTCATGATGCCATGCAATGGCACAGTGTCTGCACTTCACACTGTATAGCAATGTAGACGGCTCACACTACCCTCCCATGCTCATGCACATTTGCTAAACATGCATTCTATCTGTAGGGCATACACACAACACTGCAATGTGACGCCCATTATGATGCTGTACATGTGTCAGGGCACCATTGTGTCAGACATGTATGCATGTTAATGCACATGTCAGCAGATTACATGTCAAGGTCACGTCAGCCATGTGTACTGTTATCCTTGTCTGGGCCACATGGTGCATCACGGGGATGCATGCATACTACCATGATTGTGTGAACTGCATGGCTACTGATATGACATCTGCTTGCTGTAGTGTGCACCCCAGGGAGGTATGCTTACTAACGCTATTAATGTCTGAGCTGCATGCCCTCTGCTGTATCGCAGGCATGCTGCATGCCATCTGACAAATCACATGTATGGTGTGTGTGTGTGTGTGTCTGTTTGTGTGTGTGTGTGTGTGTGTGTGTGCGTGTGTGTGTGTGTGTTTGTATGTGTTTGTCTGTGTTTGTCTGTGCTTGTGTGTGTGTGTGTCTGTGTTTGTATGTGTGTGTGTGTGTGTGTGTGTGTGTGTGTGTGTGTGTGTGTGTCTGTGTGTGTGTGTGTGTCTGTGTGTGTGTGTGTGTCTGTGTGTGTGTGTGTGTGTGTGTGTGTGTGTGTGTGTGTGTGTGTGTGTGTGTGTGTGTGTGTGTGTGTGTGTGTGTGTGTGTGTGTGTGTGTGTGTGTGTGTGTGTGTCTGTGTGTGTGTGTGTGTGTGTGTCTGTGTGTGTGTGTGTGTGTGTGTGTCTGTGTTTGTGTGTGTGTGTGTCTGTGTCTATTGTACTTTACAGTATTTCTTTGCATTCACAGGTGATGTAGGTGCGTTACCCTCCTGCGGTCCATCTGATGTTAGTGTCCCCACAGATACTAGCGGTGATGAACATATGCATGAGGTACAGGCAGTGTTGTCATGGGCTGAATCTGTGCCAGTGGTTACCATCCCATCTATGTCCCCCTCTTCCCCGCACACATTTCTGCTGCCAACACATACCGCATCACCAGTGGCCATAGAGGAAGGACAGTCAGCATCTGTTAGCGTGGAACAGGAACGTGTGGTGGCTACAGAAGTTGTGTCTACACACCATGGTGTCAGTGTAATGACTGCAGATGTGCCACACAGGCATGTGGCTGGTGCTGCTCATAGGAGGACCTCTGGCAGACATGCACCTGCAGGACAGAGCGCAGCAGCTGGTATCACCAGACGCATGTTCCAGACTGTAATGGTGGCACAGGCACGTGCTGAATGGCAGAACAGAGAAGGGCAGAGGCTGCAGAGGCTGCTATCCATACCCTAAATGACAACATCCAGGCATTGGCAAATGCTCAACAGCAGATTGCTAATGTTCTGGATAGGCGATTAGGTGAAATGGTCGGAATCCTTGACCGAGGCATGGCAATCCACGAGTGGGAGCTGTCTGTGCTGGAACATCTGGTAGGAGAGAGGCGTAGGCCACGTGGACGTAGGCCAGCAACACCACCTAGTGTAGGTCAACGTGAGCGTGCCACTTCACATGCCCGCTCCCATAGTGCCGGTAGCAGTAGCAGTGCAGCTGGTGCTGCGCTGTCAACACCAGGACACAGCAGGCCACATGGACATGGCCCTGGATGTTCTCAGTGGGGACACAGTTCCAGCGGACATGTGTCGTCGGACAGTAGCCACTCTGTACCTCCACCTGGTAGTGCCCGTGCAACCCCAGGCAGGCACAGGTCACGTGGCCATGGACGGACACAGTGAGCTGTACAACCTGCTCTGTACAATCTGGGGCTGTCAATTATACCCCATGTAGGCCTCACAAATGGCAGAACTGTGTACACACATACACACACACAGCAAACACAACTGTAGGGCTCCACAACATCCACATGCATTCTGCACAGACATGTCCCGTCAACTCACCGGCCCTTACACACACACATGATGTTATCCATTGGTGCAGCCTATGCCCCTGGCAAACATATCACCCTGTGCATATGATGAAGCCTGTGCCGCATCACTGTCATCCACACCATCGGTGCATGGTTATGCACAAATATTCTGATGCACAGGGTGAACAGCATAGTGAGAGGTGTATGTAATATTACCTGTGTATGCATAGTGAGGGATGTGTATGTTGCAGTGGTTGTGTGTGAATACTGAGAGATGTGTATGTGATATTACCTGTGTATGCATAGTGAGGGATGTGTATGTTGCAGTGGTTGTGTGTGAATACTGAGAGATGTGTATGAGACATAGGTTGTGTACTGTCGGCATGCACTGGTCATACCATGTAGTGCAGGTGCAGCATGCATTGTGATGTGTTCACGGTATGTGTCTCGGTTACATCTGTAGCACCATGTTGGTTGTGATACCCTGGTTCCCGCCTATGGTGTACTTGCATGTACCTACAGGTAGCAGTGTTTGCAGTCCCCCACGTGTAACTGTGGATTGCTCACAGGCACGTCTGGCAATATCAGCATGCTACATGTACCCTCAACCTGACTGTTGGAAACACCAACATGACACAGATGTCCGCACATATACTGCACCTAACGCATGTGGTCAGTGCCACAGGCTACACTGGACAGAGACATGACATACATAGCAGGGCACTTTACAGGTATGGTGACATGGTGCAGGGGTTGTACACAGCGGTCTGGCCAATGATGTTGTGAGGTAACACTTGGTAGCTGGAGGCCACACTGTGCAGCAGTAGGACCCTGTAACAGTATGGGAACATGGCCACATTCACGGGGTGTACACCACTATAACGCACACCCCAAAGTGTGCAGGTGGGGACCCTTGCCTATGTGGTCATCACCCTCACAGTACTATGCACCCACATGACGTGTCACAGAGAAGGAACATGCACAGGTAGCCAGTATGGCTGGAACCTATGGCATCAACAGGGTAGTGCAATGCATCACAATTACGGGTTAGTCACCACGTGGGGTTAGTGATCATTTCTCACCGTATATTAGCATACACCCTCACACCAAGCACCACACATACATACAGACACACACACACTGTGGTGACCACACATGTGTATACGGACAGCCGACATGTGTGATGCACCACACCGGCCGATGTCATGCTTCCCACACTGACGTATGTACAGATCTCTACAATGGTGTACAAGGATGTGTAACAACTGGGACATATTCCCTGCGATATGTGGCATCTCTGGTCACACATTTAGACACACATGGCAGTACTGGGAATTATACACCTGCCATATGATGACACGTTTGATAGACATGCAGCGGTATTGATTGCATTATGTGTACCAACGCTATAGCTGGCAAATGTGCTGCTATATGCACACGGGAGGTTGTAGGTGTTACAGGTGCCATGTGACATATAGATGGTAACACCTGACCGCTGTGTATGCATTATGTCAGCACCGTCACGTAACAGTGACATAGCGTACTGTTTGCACATGGCATGATAGGATGGTGTGTGACACAACTGTGAGCCACCCCCTGCACACATACATCTACACAGGTGGTACACCACATTATGTACACACATCCCTCCATATGTGCTGTTTGTATGTCACCGTATACAAGTGTCAATGATGGGTCTGCATTGCGACTGCATGTCGTAGGTTGGTGCAACTATGGTACGGACATCGGCCACTGCACATGCATGGTTGCTGCATGCACAGTACAGATGTCACATGTGTCTCCTGTTGCCATGTTTGTATGCATTGCTATTGTTGGACATGTGTGTTGACATACATAACACATGGACTGTGGTATGATATCACGTGTGTCACAGGTGACCAGTACAAGGGTATGTGTCCCAGTCAACATTGCTACCCCCTGTAGTGTGGGCATTCAACAGACATGGGCCCACCTTCCATTCGTGTGTGTAGCATTGATTAGGCCACTGTTATGCACGAGGTACATCACAGGCTATGTATGTATGTGTTGTGTGTGCAGTCCATGCACACATCCACACAATCACATGTATGACATATCCAGACGTGTGTTCATTGGTGTACAGCAACAGTCAGGTGTCACAGCTGTGTAAGGGCCGTGGTATCTCTTGAGCCGACCTGTGCATGTATGCTGGTATCATTGCAATGCATAACACCTGTTGGATCCCTGTTGGTACATGTGTTCTCTGCACAGCTGGTGTACACCTCTGTACAGCCCAGTGGTCATGTGTCACATGGTGTTGTGGTACTGTAAGGCTGTGTAGTGCTGCACTGATGACATGGTGCTGACTTGACAGCTACAGTGTACAATGCATGTGTGACCGCCCTGTGCGTGAGGACAGTTATACCTTCCTGTGCCCTTCTGTACTGTGCCCTTCTGTGTATACACTCCATCTGCATGCACGACAGGCCTTTGCAACAGCTAACTGTGTGAGCATGCCCAGTATGCTGTTGTGTGGATGGACACACAGTACAGTCCATGTACACTGTTGTGTAGATGGACACACGGTATAGTCCAATCTGAGACCTTCCATGTTTACACTCCATCTGCATGCAAGATGGCCCTTTGCAACAGATGAGTGTGTGAGCATGCCCAGTACGCCGTTGTGTAGATGGACACACAGTACATTCCACACTGCGCCCTTCCGTGATTAGACTCTGTGTGCATGCAGGATGGCCCTTTGCAACTGCTGTGTGAGCATGCCCAGTACGCCGTTGTGTAGATGGACACACAGTACATTCCACACTGCACCCTTCCGTGATTAGAATCCGTGTGCATGCTAGACGGCCCTTTGCAACTGCTAAGTGTGTGAGCATGCCCAGTACGCCATTGTGTAGATGGACACACAGTACATTCCAAACAGACGTGTGATACTAAGCGTGTGGGCATGGCCATTGACATCCTGTATAGCCATGGTGGTCATCCAAGCAACAGATGTCCATTTTCAATGTCACGATGGATGCCTACATTGAACACACTGGTTGCTGTCTCGAAGGGTGTACTGTCTGTGGCGCATCCCATATCTATTTAGTGTTGTAGTGCTCCATAGATATTTAGTTGGCCCAATGACAGCACTGCTGTGTTTGTCTACTTCTACCTTGGGTCAGTAATATGCTTTCAGACTGCTCACTCTCTAAACATTCCCTATCGGCATCTTTGCCTTTGCGGATGATGTCACCCACCTAGAAGTATGCCTCTGGGAGTGCTGTGCTCAGTAATCTCGGTAGCGCGTTCTGTAAATGCGTAATGCTGTAGTGTGCTAAGGTAGTTAGGTGTATGTTTAACTCCCAGCCCTGCCAAGTGTGTGTGTGTTTCCAGCTGCCTGGGGACACAGTAATGCTTTTACATGCCTCACAACACATACATTCCCTATCGGCGTCTTTGCCTTTGCGGATGATGTCACCCACCTAGAAGTATGCCTCTGGGAGTACTGTGCTCAGTAATCTCGGTAGCGCGTTCTGTAAATGCGTAATGCTGTAGTGTGATAAGGTAGTTAGGTGTATGTTCAACTCCCGGCCCTGCCAAGTGTGTGTGTGTGTGTGTTTGTGTTTCCAGCTGCCTGGGGACACAGTAATGCTTTTACATGCCTCACAACACATACATTCCCTATCGGCGTCTTTGCCTTTGCGGATGATGTCACCCACTTAGAAGTATGCCTCTGGGAATGCTGTGTTCAGTAATCTCGGTAGCGTGTTCTGTAAATGTGTAATGCTGTAGTGTGATAAGGTAGTTAGGTGTATGTTCAACTCCCGGCCCTGCCAAGTGTGTGTCTGTGTTTGCAGCTGCCTGGGGACACAGTAATGCTTTTACATGCCTTACAACACATACATTCCCTATCGGCGTCTTTGCCTTTGCGGATGATGTCACCCACCTAGAAGTATGCCTCTGGGAGTGCTGTGCTCAGTAATCTCGGTAGTGCATTCTGTAAATGCGTCATGCTGTAGTGTGATAAGGTAGTTAGGTGTATGTTCAACTCCCGGCCCTGCCAAGTGTGTGTGTTTCCAGCTGCCTGAGGACACAGCCTCACAACACATACATTCCCTATCTGCGTCTTTGCCTTTGCAGATGATGTCACCCACCTAGAAGTATGCCTCTGGGAGTGCTGTGTTCAGTAATCTCGGTAGCGCGTTCTGTAAATGCGTAATGCTATAGTGTGATAAGGTAGTTAGGTGTATGTTCAACTCCCGGCCCTGCCAAGTGTGCATGTGTATGTGTGTGTTTGCATCTGCTTGGGGACACAGTAATGCTTTTACATGCCTCACAACACATGCATTCCCTATCGGCGTCTTTGCCTTTGCGGATGATGTCACCCACCTAGAAGTATGCCTCTGGGAGTGCTGTGCTCAGTAATTTCGGTAGCGCATTCTGTAAATGCGTCATGCTGTAGTATGATAAGGTAGTTAGGTGTATGTTCAACTCCCGGCCCTGCCAAGCATGTGTGTGTGTGTGTTTCCAGCTGCCTGGGGACACAGTAATGCTTTTAGATGCCTCACAACACATACATTCCCTATCGGCGTCTTTGCCTTTGTGGATGATGTCACCCACCTAGAAGTATGCCTCTGGGAGTGCTGTGTTCAGTAATCTCGGTAGCGCATTCTGTAAATGCGTAATGCTGTAGTGTGATAAGGTAGTTAGGTGTATGTTCAACTCCCGGCCCTGCCAAGTGTGTGTGTGTGTGTGTGTGTGTGTGTGTGTGTTTTCAGCTGCCTGGGGACACAGTAATGCTTTTACATGCCTCACAACACATACATTCCCTATCGGCATCTTTGTCTTTGCAGATGATGTCACCCACCTAGAAGTATGCCTCTGGGAGTGCTGTGCTCAGTAATCTCGGTAGCACATTCTGTAAATGCGTAATGCTGTAGTGTGATGAGGTAGTTAGGTGTATGTTCAACTCCCGGCCCTGCCAAGTGTATGTGTGTGTGTGTGTGTGTGTGTGTTTGCAGCTGCCTGGGGACACAGTAATGTTTTTACATGCCTCACAACACATACATTCCCTATCGGCATCTTTGCCTTTGCGGATGATGTCACCCACCTAGAAGTATGCCTCTGGGAGTGCTGTGCTCAGTAATATCGGTAGCGCGTTCTGTTTATGTGTCATGCTGTAGTGTGATGGAGTAGTTAGGTGTAAGTTCGATTTCCAGGCCTGCCAAGTGTGTGTGTGTGTGTGTGTGTGTGTGTGTGTACATGCTCCCGTCTGCTTGGGGACTCAGGTTATGCTTTTAAACGCTTCGCACCACGGATATACCCTGCTGACATCTTTATCTTTGCAGATGTTGAGACGCACCTAGTAGAATGCCTGTGGGTCTGCTGTGTTTAATAATCTCAGTAGCACATTCTGTAAATGCGTCATGCTGTAGTGTGATAGGGTAGTAATGTGTAAGTTCAATTACCAGCCCTGCCATGTGTGTGTGTGTGTGTCTGTGTGTGTATGTCTGTATCTCTCTCTCTCTCTATATATATATATATATATAATCTATTTTCTGCCCATAACTCTGCTCTTGCATGGACAGCTGACTGTTTCTTGTATCGCATATTTGCATAGCTTTCAAATACCAATAGGGTATGTTGCAAATCCCAACATTGTCCATGCAACGTCCGTGTTATGGGCGGTGTTACACGCCCTTACAGGCATTTGCTGTATATCTTGGCAGACATCTATCCTTGCTGTACTCTCACTGTACTCATACATGCTGGAGGCTTCATGTATCATGGCCTAGTTTTGCTGTGTGTATGTCTATTTGTGCTGTATGCATGGCTGTGGGTATGTCCCACTATCATCATTTGTATAGGTGACAGCCCTATAGGTACTTCATGTAGACTGCTGTGTCATTTGACATGTCAGCATATACCTGCGGACAGTACTGAACGTTCTACTGCAGCGCATTTCATACCTTCTGCATTATCTTGCAGTCGATAATGCTGTTTCCTCACACATGTATCTGTTTCTGATCATACCACTCCACCTCCTAGAGCAAACTTCTGGACAAGGCCTTATCTGATAGTGGGACACATAGGGGCAGTATTGACATGTTGCTCTTACAAACGTAGATAGTTGACACAATAATAAGTTTTGCATTAGTATGGCTTTTCTGATGGATTTGATGTCTTAATCACATGTTTGTCATTATTTCATGACTTCAGTTATCAGGGATGTGCCAGAATGGTACTGATGTTACTTACGTGGAACACACCAAACATATGAGGCAGAACTCTGCACATTCTGAGTAAATCTGTACAGTTGCAGAGTATGCGTCTGATACAAGATATCAACTTTCTGACACCAATACACACACTGTATGGCGGCATCACAGGCCACATGCCATTACATTTATATTGCAGGACACACCCACCCAGAGAGTTGTATTCTTCACACAGGCCAACAGCTGCTTATCCACACTAATTAGTCTATCATGTACCATATGTGTGTGCCGGTATTTGCGCTTTCCGTCAGTGGCAGAGCTCACGTACGAGTATGGGGGACTGGACATTGTTACGGTGACACTGCATGACATCCTGAGGGACACATTACTTTTGTGTCTATTAACCTTCCACATTGACATTCACAGGGCATAAGTTGTCATTCACATTTGTCGGAGTACATGCGTATGACTTGTTCATGTTTTCTCATTTGTCTTGATGTCTTTCTTCTCACCTGTCCACCTAGTATCACTAGTTCTGTACATGTATTTTGGACAGGTTACCTTCATACCCCTAACCTGTACACATTATGGGTAAACACCCTGACGTTTGAACTTTGCCCTTGTTACATTTGTCATAGTAATGTGCCTTTCTGGTAAATTGCTGGCAAGGCATCACGAACTGTGCGGTTACATAATAGTGACTGACATTTCCATTACATGATTAGTAACACTCATAACATTCATATTCCTGGCTACGCCAGTATTCTCACAACGTTCTGACTTTGTCTGGGGTATATCTAATATAGTTCCTATTTGTATTTCATGTACTATGCCTTAGTGCAGCTGTCTTATTCTGACAGTTTGCCAGTTATGGTTACCATCTTGATCGTACGCATGTCCATCCATGATAATCGCCTACATGACACTGATATAGGACCCTACATATTCCCAAAATGGTTTACGCAATATCCAGTGGATGGTTTGCCCCATTATTGAGAATATAGCCGTGTGCTATACCCACATCACTCCCACGGGGCGACCCTACGAAATCTCTGCCAAACAACACCTAGGCCCATTTCTGCATACCCATGATTCCCATACCTGACAACCCTCTACAGTACCCATTACACATGTTTAATGTGAGCGGTACTGAAGTGTGGAGACACTTATATGCACTCCCCACTCTCGGGATATCAGTTCGTACGTCATACATTCTATCGACACATGTGTCATTACCCTTGCACCTGCTACTGTTGCATGTACAGCTATATCGTATTTGCTGAGGTCACTTATTTTGCGTCAATGTCGGTTGACACTACGTATGGATCAATTTTTGGGGTCCTGCAATGGACACCTATATGCATGTTTAAAGTGTAGAACTTGCTGGACTGTCACTTTCTGGCCAATGGTTTGGAAGGCAGCGGTTTATTCACCTTTCGTGCATGTCTGTTTGTCTACCCATATTAGCTATAACGTGGCCTATTTATGTACATATGTCATATCTACGGGACATATGTCCGTTGTGTATACATATAAACATGTACAATCCTCATTTCATAACTTGCTTTGGTTTACGTCTGTGGATTATGTGTATACACATATATCTATATCCATACCATACCTTTCCACTGTACAGATTGTCGCAGAGTGTACAGCTGGTTGCCTCTTTATCTTCGGTGTGTTTTACATAAACCTGTGTCTATCTGGCAATGTAGTGGTATTTCATTTGAGACTTACGTGGGAAATAAAGGCAAGCAGTTCAGGTTACGACTGCATACCCTTCAGAGAATCCATGCTACTGACACACCCGTTATTCTATCCACTTTCTATGTTTGTTCTGGCACATATCTGGGGTTTGTCCCTATTTGTACCGGTAGTTTGCATGCCTTTGTCCAGTTTCATACTTTACGGGGTTAACAGGTTTGAACCATGTATATCTAACGTGGGGGAAACAGCATTCATTTACTATGCTGTGAGCGGATCACACACGCACAGGCGCACTTGCATTTCCTTATTGGGTTGCATAAGTTTACTAAGTCTTTGTGCTTATGTGGGCTTTATTACTTGTGACAGTACCAGTAAATTATCTGTAATTTGGTTAACTGACATATGTGAAACACACGTTCACCTTTACATATTTAACTGTCTGTACAGCACAGACGCATTCATTACACTTTCACATTATATGTGCTGTAGTCGTAGTTGAACCGGGACTGCATTCATGTTGGCCGGATGCTGTAACCACTATACTTTTGGTGTTCTGACTCATTTATATGCATACCCATAGTACATAGCTACATTAACAGATGCCTCACAGCTTCACTTACGACACAGGCATCCATTCTCCTGCTGGGAAAAATGCGGTACTACATGTTACACATTCCCTATTCCCTACTGCTCTGGACCCAAGCTGCATATTTAATCACTGCAGGGATATTCAGAACCCCAAGGCTTATAGTCCTGACACATACAGGTCTTTAATTGTCAGGGTGTTCATGTGGTGATCTGAGTTTAGGCTTGTCCGCCTGGTGAACGGAACTGCCCTGACCGTGTTCAAATGTCAGACAAAGCACATGGACAGGGTTTGTCCAGTTTAAACATTTTATCTGTGTTTACAGACACAGGTGTTTGGGCACCTGTCAGCAGCTTTTAATGTTGGCAATACATAATATGGGTGGGGGTGGTTACAATACATAATCCACGGTGAGTGGTGTTCCCATTCACATTTGACTATTTCCTGTATTCATTCATACGAGGATTATTATTTTGCACATGACTTAACTATGAATTAACTACAGGCATGCAGTAGTACAGTCAACATATGTGAAGGTTTGTTACAGTATAAATGTACGGACCTCTGTAATACTCGGGGACTACCCCACATCCTTCACAACATTTCATGCTAATGTACATACTATTATTCTGTGAACTTTCGAAGTTTATGAGAGCAGTAATTACATCTGTCCCTATTTGTCTACCCATCCTTTTAGGCTTTGTCCAGATTTTGTTGCTGTAATAGGTTGAGAGGTGGTGTCGGTATGTGATTGAGTTGAATATATACTGTCGATAATTCAGTGGGGAGTAGGGTTACCACCTGTTCCTCTTTGCAAGGGGAAGTCCCACTTTGGACAGTTGTGTCCTGTGATGAAACCTATGACATGGCAAATGTCCTGTGATTTTACGACAACAGTATATTTCATATTTTCTTTACTAGTTGCATGATACAGGTATTTTGTATCTGGAACACATAACTATTATTTGGGATAGCATAAGCTATTCAAATGCTATGAAATAAGCTTTTATCTTGGCATACAAGTGTAATTCTGTCCTTTGCACTGGCCGGGGGTATATTTTTTTCCTGCAAATTCTCACATTTCTACAACGGATGTCCCACCTTGGGCATCTGAACAGGTGGCAACCCTAGTGGGGAGACCTGCACGGTGGACAGCTGTTCCATCCTGTGTAGTATGTTTTACATGTCTGTCTAGAAACTGAACAGTACCGTGACTACACATACATGTTTTGTCCAGATGTGTACAGTACTAGACATCGTGGTGTGTAAACAACTCTGAGGTTTCAACAGGTTACTTATCCCACGCGGGATGTACACACATTTGGCCGAAACATGAACGCGTGGGCATTTGGATTTACGTAACTGTGATGGGATGTTTACAAATGTGGGATACATATTTGCAATCCTGACACTGCCTAGGACGATACTTCCTACTACATATGAGGAATACTCGCTATGTGTAGGTGTACGGATGCGCAAGGATGGTAGCTGGATTTGGTGGACATTCGGACATGGGTGCGGGTTATGTGCTCTACAGGGGTTGTTGCGTATTGCATTTGCATGCATGGGTTCTGCTTTTGGATATCCCGGTTCCACATATAGCATCCTATGTGTATGTGTCGGTTACGTTCCTGTTCATGTGTATAGCACATTTTAATATACATATGTTTGTGTGTGTTTGGTATACAATTTGGACTGTCAGGTTTCTTTACGGTTGTTTTATAGCCACAACTGCCCAGCTGTGTACTATCACTACCACTGTGGGACTGCTGGTGACCCTGCCCATGGGGCTAGACGTGTGTATTGGCGGCGCGATGACATGATGTGCTTCACTTCCACTGGGTATACCTACTTACAGTGCAGTACATTACGGACACACGATTTTAAATATCATTTGTTCCATGGACGGAAACTCATATTGTGTTGCGTGCATTTCTGTTTGGTTCTCCATTTTGTGCGGCCGGGAACTGTCTTGCATGCTTTGCATACGTTTCATTATCCATGGACACTGATAGGTGCGATTACTATTGCAGGCGGACTATAATATTCAGCAGTTTAGGTTGCTCATTGACAGCCGACATTGACACGCCTCCGGGCGCAGCTTAGTAACGCCCCATGCACTCGCGCACGTGTCCTATGCACGTGGATGTGGTGGCAGCGCACCTTCATTAATATGCATATGGTGCTACTACACCATATATACGCCGCAAGGCCGGCGCAGGCCTTACACCGGCCTTGCGCCGAGCTTCATGAATCCGGGGGTTTGACTCTATGGAAATTGAAGTTATTTTAGCTTATCTATATGCACTTTCCTTATTAGCTTCACCAACAAAATGTTTATAGTCTGTCTATCCATCCATCATTCATCCTGAACTTCTTTTCCCGTTCTTGCACATGGGGTCGGGGTGTCACTGCAACAGTGACAATCACCTAGAGCCAAGGTTTACACAACCAGGTGGCTGCAATGCTAAATTGCTTAAATCTGTTAACAACTAGTTTTTTTATATAAATTCAGTATATCAAATTATTTTGCAAACTCAAAAAAAAAAATCCTTCATGCCTCCATGCAGCATTCTGTATTGTTTTATATCAGGCTTGACAAATCGTCCTACTTAGTGCCTACTAAAGTTAAATCTGTTTTTATAGCATATAATGTATGTTCTCACTTCGTCAGAATACACGGAATTCCCCTCCAAAACTTTCCCAAAACTATTTACACCTGCCAAAGGGCTATTTATGTGGGTTGTTTACTCCTTTCTATCCAGATTTTGTCATTTGACCTTAGCTGCATTTTAGTACTGGGCTTGAATCCAAAATCCATTTTGCTAAAAATTTAGTATGTTACTCTTCATCCCTAATCAGTATATGCTAATGTGGACTGGTTGACTCTGTTATATATTCCGAAAGGGGAACTGGGCTTGCTTCACTGACTTATTTTAGTATTGTCCATTGAGAAGGATCTCAACTATATGAACATAAATCTGTGGGGAAGCCCATTGAAATGAATGCGCTTCACAGTAAGACATAACCCCCACTTGTTGGTGGATCTAAACACTGCATGCTGCGTGATTACCTGTACTTCCTAGTACAATATTAAGGTAGAACTGAACTGCAGATGGTTGCTTACAATACTGAGTTTCACATTCAGGCAAAATTGGATTGCATATAATTTCGTTTAGTACCTACTTCCATATATAGGTGATGCTATACTTAACTGTGTAGCAGAAATAATCCCAAAGATATGGAGCTGTACTGCTGGAAACTGCCTGAAGTACCTTATCTCTCATACATGTGGTGACTGCAGCAGTTATTCCCACCTATATGTGGTGCTATACTACAGCTGGCCTTGTTCAATGTACATGTAGAGCTGTACTGTAGTTTACTGACCAGATTTCCTTTTCTAAACTATATGTGGAGCTGTACTACAAGCAAATGCCATAGTACCTATTCTCTCATAATGGGTGAAGCTGTTTTACAGGTGTCAGCAAATCCTAGTTTCCCATAAAGGTGCAGCTGCACTGCAGATCATTGGCACAGTACATATTTTCAACTAGAGGTGGAGCTGTACTCCAAGAACCTGCCAATAGTATATGGACCTGAATGCAGGTAGAGCTATACTACAGACAACTGCAGTACACACTCCCAAATACAGGTGGCAGTGCTCTGCAGTTATCTTCAGTACCTGATCCCTCATAGAGGTGGAAGTGAACTGCAGATGACTATGGTATCTAGTGATGGATACAGAAGGAGATGTACTATAGACAAATACAGTACCTACTCCCATGTGCAGCTGGTGCTATATTGCAAGTGACTGCAATATATATTCCCTAATAAAGATGGAGCTATACTCCATGTGAGGTAGTACCAAGTCCCACATATAGACAGAGATATACGGTCGGATTCTACAGTATCTATTCCCACCTATAGGTGGACTTGTACTTCAGACAACTGCAATACCTTATACAGCATATCGGTGGCACTGTATTGCAGGCAACTGCAGTATTATGTCCTATATACAGTTTGGGGTTCACTAGACAATCTTGAAATACTGAAATGTCGAATTTCAGTATTTCAAGACTGAATAGTTGAAAGTGCAGTTACATGAAACTCGAATGTGGAAATGTTGAATCCGCTGTTGTGGTGTCACATTTGTGATGTGCGGTGCGGTTTGTGGATTTAGCTGGGGATTCAGGTAAGTGGTGTTTACGTAAGGGTACTGGGTAGGGATTTTAGTGTGTGGGAGTGTGTGTAGTGATGGTTTTTGTGTGTTTGTGTGTTTAGTGCAACCTCAGAGTCAGTATATATAAGTGGGGGGGTGGGGGATGCAGCCCCCCACATGGTGGGTGTAGGGGTACTTGCCCCCTGCTTATAGGTAGGGTAGGTGTGTTTGTATGTTATGTTGTGTTTGTGTTGTTTTGTTTGTTGTAATTTAGTTAGATAGGTGTATGTGTGTTTGTTTGTGTGGTGTGTGTGTGTGTGTGTGTGTGTGTGTGTGTGTGTGTGTGTGTGTGTGTGTGTGGTCGCAATTTTGGTTTTCGCGGTTGTGGGCTTTTGGGTATGTGAAATTTCGACTATTCAGTTTCGAAATGCTGAAATTCGACATTTAAGTATTCCGAGATTGTCTAGTAAATCCACAGATGGTGCAATACTGTATAAAACTGCAGTACCAAGTCCTGGATATAGGTGGAACTGTGATGCAGACTACTTTAGTACGTATTCTCGCAAATGTCATTTACTACAGAGCTACAACTGAGATGGTTTGCATACATCTAGTTTGATTATCCCATAGCAGATACCTATTAATGTAACATCTGTGTTCCTATACAGTGTGTCAAGAATTATGGACATATGAGGGAGAGACAATACATGCATCTAAAAGCAAAAAGTTAAACTATATTCTGTGTTCCTTATTTCTTTAATGGTAGTCATAGTCAAACACTAGTGATATACTGAAAAAGTAACTATCTTTGAAGGACAAACGAACAGCGAAGGCAAAACGAGCAAGCAAATTAAAAACAAACTAGTAGAAAAGGATGTCCAACAGCCACAAGCAAAGTTCTTCCTTTGCTTGTGGCTGTTGGACATCCTTTTCTCCTGGTTTGTTTTTAACTATCTTTGAAGCAAATAGGAATAATTTTTTAGTTGTAGTCATAAGCAAAGAGTGAATTACCTATAAAAGTAGCACATCAAAACATGTCATATCTTTGTTTTGTTTTGTTTTCAAACTTGTTAAGCTTGTGTCATATCCTTAGTTATGTGTGCTAACTCTAAATCCTAATATACACTCTGTCACTGCTCATAACAACAGCTCTACACATTAGCTTATGCGATCCTCATTTCCTATCAGTACTAATAATATTCAGGCAAAATGTGTCTAAAGGTACTGCAATCATTTTTTATGTGACTGATTATAAAAGTAAAAAAAATAACATGCATTTTTCTTTTGCACTTGAACTTTTTTGTTTCTTCTTTTGGTTTATATGTGTTTGCTTTTATATTCTGTTTTTCTTTTACAGTATTTCTACTATTGATTTGTGTTTAAAAGAGCAGTTCTATGTCTTTAAACTGTAAGGGTTATATCGAGAAGTATCTTTGTCTTCCAATTCATTTCTTTTACTGCTGTATTCCTCATAAGAAAGTTGCAAGTGTTTTGCAAAACATGAAATGATTATGGTTTGAGGAATTTTCACCAGAGTACATTTTTCAGGGGGGGCTGTTTTTCTTAAAAATTGAGAAATATATAATTGTATTTTATAAGGAGGTTCTATCCAACTCCAAGGGTTTATTTAATGCTCCCTTGAGAGCATGACCAACTCTGCAAATTTTAGGACAGGTTTGTTTAGTATTGGGCATTGCATAACACTATCAAATCATTCACAGATATGCAGACAGATTTAAGACTCCAGATCCTTCCATCCATTCATATCCCCCTTTTCCAGCATTTATACACATGGGATAGGGATGCCATGTCAGCAGTGACCACCATCTAGACTACAAATAAACAATGAAAATATAACGGAAACAGTTGTAGAACACTTAGCACAGGGTAAACTTCAGCATTTTAGATGGTTTCATACATTTTTCTTCAGCTTTTCAGAGGCCTGGACAGTCAGCTAGCAACTGTTATTGCCCCCCCCACACACACACACACCAAAATAATAGTGTATTAGATGAGTAACAGACAGTCATGGCTGATATTGTTAATACAATTTTAAGCTCCAAAAAGACAGAAGCTTGGTGTAATCCAATGTTTTTGTTGTACTGTACATCAGCTGGCACAAAGGCATTTGCAGTGTCAGTGCTGTGTGTCAATGTAAAACAATGTTGATCTTTGAGAAGAACAGACTAACTCTTAATGAAATTCAGAGCTTCAGCATTGTGGATACAAATGATATAGTAGAAATAATACAGAAATTCCTGACTAAGGAAGTTTTAGCAGAGTTTGGAAGTGAGATGACATAGGCATACTTCTAGTCTTCATAATATTCCATCCATTAGAAAAAAATAGATATGAGTTTCCTGGCATCACAAAAAAATAAATTGTTCTGCTGCAGGACAACCACAAATATGAAAACATAAGAATCTCACACAGAAGTTTAAACTATATAATTTCAATAAGGGTGTGGCAAATGAACTTACTGTGTCACTGAGAAAATGACTGATTGTGGAGATTAAGGAAAAACTGCAAAAACATAACAGTATAGTATTTTAGAAAAAAACATCCTCTTAAAATCAAATCTACTCATGTTATCTTTATGCCAGCAATGTTTAGAATGATTCATATTTAATCATGCCCCAGAATTGTCATTTAGTCATACGCTTTATAGCAGAACAGAAGAAATATATTATCTATTTGTATACATCAAATCAGCAGATCTATTCCATTCCTGGTTGTGTCTTCACAATGTTTCTTGAAGTAGCACTACGTGACAGAGATATGCACAATATTCAAAAGGCATCCATAAGGAAAACAGTGTTCTGATATTAGAATCATGCAACTGCATCTGGGCAGTGACAGTTTGTTTGGAAGTGCAGGGGATACATGGTATGAGATGATGACTAGATTTGTCTTATTGTTTCTGACCTGATTTCTTCTGTCTCTTTGCTTGCTATGTGATTCTAGGCAAGTCATTAATTTAGACCTTGCTCATTGGTTGCTGTTGAAATAATGCACTTGTTTCACTTTGGTTTACTTTGATAATACTTCAATAAGAGTAATTAGTTATTTTACTGTAGGGTATTTATTTGAAACCCAAAATCATTCAAATACAATTTAAAAGAGTTACTTCATTCCAAAATCTGCACGTATAATGTATGGAAAATATATGCCTAAATAAAAATTGAAGTGAGTGTGTGTGTGTGTGTGTGTGTGTGTGTGTGTGTGTGTGTGTGTGTGTGTGTGTGTAGGTGTGTGCATGTATGTGTGTTTTGTGTCTTTTATACATATACCATATATATACTATCTTAATCTATATTTATCTAGCTAGCTAGCTATCAATCTCTATCTTGTATCTTACTCACAAAATTAGCAGATGGATTACATTTTTATGTGGCACACACAATGTGCCACACTTAATGACTGTAAGTGAAGGACAAGGAAAAAATGCAAGAAGAACGTTACTCAGAAGCATCGATAACTACTACTACTACTACTACTGTATATCATACGACCATCCAGACATGATGGATGCTTCTTTCAGCTCAAATGGCCTTCCATTTGTGCCATTTATAAAGTGCATAAAGCTGAACAAAGCAACTGCTTGAGTAAAGCTAAATTGGATCCCTAGCATTAACCCTGAAATAATCAATAATGTTATGATTCCACGGCTCACAGTACTGCACTGCAGAATGCAAGCATTAAAGAACATTGCTTTTAGTGCTGCAACTCATGAGAATGTACTTCTTTGTTTTGTTAAGCATTTGGATACAGCATTTTTGAGATGTGGTTGTATGTTTAAGCTATTTTACAATCAAACACACTGCCATCTGAAAATGGCACAAAGGAGTAGGAAATATGCATCATTTTCTTTCTGCAAAAAAATAAAAAAACATGTTTAGATACACACATTTTCTTTGCCAGTTGCCTTGAACACCTTATTTGGTTGATTTTTTACTCAGTTATATAATAATCCCATACTTACTCTATACTTGACAATACAGTGCTTGCAGTTTGTTAATATATATATATATATATATATATATATATATATATATATATAGATATATATATATAGATATGTATGTATGTATATTTATATGCATTATCATTCCTAATATGATGTGATGGTCTATTGAGGCAATATAACTGTGATATAAAGATGCACAATCCTGCCCTACAGGCTTCTGCCTATAAAATAACATGGCCTCTATGCCAAGTTTCCAGGTCTTAATATTCATCCTTTATATGTGCCCAGTGATCATACTAAGTTAAGGACATTTGTCTTTCGGCTTTTTCCCGGTTAGGGGTCGCCACAGCGGAACTCCGGTCCGCTAATGATTAGCAGTAGAGCTGGCTTGCCAGGCCTAACGCACAACGAAAGAATGCCCGTTCACGAATGTCGCCACACAGAAGACGCTCTAACTGAGGATCGAACGGGCAACGTCTAACTGTGAGACGACAATGATATCGCAGCACCACCACTGCAGATTAAGTTATGGACATATGTTCCTTATATTTAACCTTCCACAGTTCAAAGTCTCTTCACTTCCCATTTGAAAGATCTTCTGTTTTAAAGAGACATAGGACTATACTCAAATTTAACATTATTTAACAGCTCAAATTAATACGGCACTTCTTTGTTTTCAGTCTGAGAATTTCAGCAACATGTAATAAATCTTACTCAACCGTGTATACTTAAAAATCATCCCGTGTTTGATCAGGTCATTTCTAAATGTGAGTAAATGTGTTTGCTTTCATATTGTTCTTACCACTGCTATGTCTTCTGTCCAGTCATTTCCTGGTATCTCATTAAATGGTCTAAAACCATTATCAAGATTTCTGATCAGCGGTCTCTTGCACTTAAACGTTTCTACATGTACATGAACTGTTTCAATTGGATTGAAATCTCATTCTGTCTTCACACTGTTTCTATCTTCCATTAACATTTTCATGAAGATTCTATGGCTATGCAATGCAGGGTTTTCCCTTAGGTGCTCACTACCTCTGGGTTAACATAGAACCAAACCTTTGTGTAGCTTAAGGAACCAACTTAAAGGTAAAAAACTATAAGATTTGCCTTGCTATACATTAAGACTGAAAATGTTTTCCAATCCACAAACTTGTTGCATCTGATATTTGGCTTATTTTCTTCTCTTAATTTGTCAATAACCATTGCAGACAAATGACAGAGTTAAGTAATACTCTGCAGATCATTTAATATTGTTTGTTCATTGCTTTTTCATTAGAAGTGGGGACAAAGTTCTTCATACTGCATCTAATTTCTGGTCCTTTGTTTCAAAACTGTGGATTTTCTTCTGTCTAACCATATTATTAAAACACCTAAAAAAGGTTTGGGATCAAAGAAAAACTCTCTCCTTCTCCACCACTTAAAAATACTAAATGCAACATAAGCGAGGCCTCTTTTTCCAGGTTCTTTTCTTCATGTGCGTTGTGTTTTGAGTAAATATTAGTCTTAACATCTCAAAATATACTCTTCCTGAAGTGGTCAATTACAGAGGTACCTAAAACATGTTTATGTCCCTAATCTTCTTGGTTTTATGTTTAGGAAGATTATGGTGAAAAAAGGCCTAGTCATAGTCATTGAATGTCCTTTTCCCTTACTAGTATGGGTCATTCAGCATTGTGTCCAAAGTGGTACAGAGATGTTGAAACACAATTTGTAGATTTGTTTCCTTTGTCTGACTATTGTGAACAGCATTTTATAATACATACAAAAAGTAAGCAGCCAAGCTGCTGGTCACAGGAAGAAAGAGAACAGTCTTACTATTGTTTTCATTTCTTATCAGTCTGGTCATTTCCAGTAAGTGCTCTCTTCTTTTGGAAAATATTCTCACTTTCATTTAAGCCCTTCATTTTTTGAGACTAAAGTCTAGAATGCCTTTCTGTCTTTTTAAGTGGAGAGTTTTCAAGATTAAAGGTAAAGGTTTGTTTTTTTAATATTGGCCGCACAGTCCATAACATGACTCCTAGCCATTTAACAAACTTGAGAAACAAGCATACTTTTAGGACACAAGGACAAAGACCAGGCAGTAACCTAGATGGCTCAGAACTAATTAGTGAGTTGGGCACAAAAGGAGTCAACAAAGAAGATGGTAGAGAGTTCCTGATTGCAGCTCCCTCCCTGCTGGGGGGGGGGGGGGGAGGTTGTTTTGAATATTATTTTCTGACTCCTGCTGGAGAACAGATGTACTTACACTCTCAGAATGCACTGAGGCAGATGCAGTTGCATGTGTGCATGTGTTTGCATACACAGAAGCATGCACTCATATTAGAAGATATAGCAGCCCTTCACATCAGCAATAGAATCTGTGATGCGGTGCATATATTAAGCAAACAAACCAAAAAAAAAAAAAATGAACCAGTCTAATATGAAGACCATCGAGATGGATCTCATCATAGCAGATCTGTGATTCCAAGATCTGTGCTATCATAGCAGATCTGAGGATTACCAGAGCTAGGGAACAAATAGGCTTGAGTCCAATAAGGAAGAAGCTTTATGGTCAGCAGGAAAAGGAAGAAAATGAACTGCTAACCAAAATAAACAAGTAAATACAAGTAAAATAGAATAAAAAAAGTATAAACATGAACATTATTTTCTGTTCTGTGTTCATACAGCTATATGGAATCAGCCTAGCCTTCAGTCTTTGGGTAACATGAGTTGGATAAGACTCGTCCATACAGACCTATTTAAAAAGGAGTGTTATACAGAGCATTAATTGCTTTTAATGCTGGTGGTGGGAAACAAAAATGTTTAAGAACCATCCACATGTCGTTCCACGTTAAAGAGGAAAAAGCTTTTTTAAGTCCATCAGGACTGCTATTGAGGGTTGGCAGAGTAGCTAACCAATTACATAGACAGCATTAAGAAACATAGGAGGCCAGTGTTAGATTTTACTTTAACAAAGTCAACCAGGGTAGGGTATGTTAGATGATGGAGTAATTTGTGGTTATGAGTTGTTCATACAATTTAGCATATGTACTGATCAGGGATATTGACTCGTAGTTCTCTATTTTCCTGCATGTGTCTGCTCAGCTTTGGCAGAAATATCATGCATGATGATGTTTTTAGCAAGTGCTTCATTAGTTTGCAAAAACTGGTTGTTAGATCATCTGGGACAGGTGCTCCCCTCCCCTTAAGAATTTCTTTTATTGCAGAAATAATTGCAAATGTGTTGAAGCAAACTTCTAATAAGTTTGCATGTATCAGAATGTGGAAAGTTTTAAATTGCTCAACAATGCAAGACACGTTGATTTGTTAAAAGGATTACTAGAACCATTCTCTGAGTAAACCCTGGCTATAAAAATCTTCAAAAGCATGATTAATGACTACTAAAGAGGTGCTTGTTTGTTTGCTTAATTTTAATTCTTGATTATGGGTCTCAGTCTGTCACTTTCTTAACCAGTAATCTAAAACACTTCCTGGATTTTCATGCAATGCCCACACTTGCAAGCAGCTCTGTGAAGATGTAGCATTGTCCTTTGCTTAAGCCACCCTCCACATTTATTATCTTTGTTACCTTTTGGTGAATTTTGACTTTTGAATAAACTTTGTAGTCATGATTTAGATTTTGAAAATGAAGCTCATTATACTGCAAATATGTTTATTCAGACGGGGTATGATGCTAATGTAGTTAAGAGTGCATTAAATAGAGCAATTCAGAAATGCTATAATGGTATAGAGGTTAGTGATAAGGAATTCAGTAGGAATTTGAATAAGATGGATATATTTGATTTTTCCTTTTTAAGTCATGGTAATTTGTGTTTTAGTGATATGAATGACTCAAATAGTGTTAAAAAGGGAATTTACTTTCTTACTGTGTTTAATACTCTTATTGCGGTGGTGGTGCTGCGGTAGCATTGTCGCCTCGCAGTAAGACATTGTTCTGTTCGATTGTCAGCTAAAGCATCTTCTGTGTGGAGACATGCATGAATGGGAGTACCTTCATTGAAGGTTGTGCATCAGGGCTGGCAACTCGGCATGTAAAAATCTACTGCCAATCATTAGCAGACTGGAGTTCCGCTGTGGCGACCCCTAAACGGGAAAAGCCGAAAGACCCAACAACTGTGTTTAATATTCTTAGTGATGGAATTATTAAACTGTTATTTCATTTTTGGCCTATGTTATTTAAAGATAGTTTGTTGGCAACATTCTTACAAGTGAAACCAGCATTTTCCTTTAAGAAAGGACGCATTATTTCATATATGTTAGTTCATAGTAAGTTTCAAATGCCAAATGTTAAGTTTTCTAGGCAAATTTCTTTTAAGAAGGGCACCTTTGCCTACAGTAAATACTCTATTTGTTCTTATATAGTTAACAGCTTTTGTAGAATAAATGGGGTAAATTTTAACCCAAATCAGATTTTTTTCGTGCTGTACTGCTGGGGTTGTATGTGTTCTGAAGTGTCCGTGTAATAAATTTTATGTTGGGGAAACACAACAATTGTTACATAAGGAGGCTGTTTGTATTTTAAATATAACACTTGTGTTCCACAGGGACTCAACACGGAGTTTAATTGGAAGTATTTAATTAATTGATTATGCTTACTTAGTGTTAATTGTCTTATTGCTGTGTATATTTATTCACTGTGATTTTGATGTTTATTCACTCTTTGAAAACTTGTTGGCTGAGGCACTAGAGTGCAATAAATTCTGTGTATTTTATCTGTGGCTGTTGTTTCAATATTTTATTATTTTTGTTGGTGTTAGTGGTTATCCCTTTGCTTAAGCACCTTGGGTAAGTCAATATTAGTAATTATATGCTTTCTTTGTTTTAACTATATCAGCTCATTTAAAGTTATGCTTCTTATACACATTTTTAACCATCTGTTCTAAAGACAAAATGTGGACATCTAGAGGTTTGTGCCTGCTGACAATGAGATTTTATATTTAGTTTATAATTGTAACTTCATGCAAAAGTGGACACTGAATTTAGTGGATTCATAATAATTAGCATCTAGACAGCCACGTTGGTGCAGCGGTTAGCGTTGTCGCCTCACAGCAAGAGGTTCTTCCATTCGATTCTCTGTTGGAGCGCTTTCTGTGTGGAGTTTGCATGCCCTTCCCATGGTCGAGTGATGTTAAAGGCATGCAGGTAGGTGTGAGAGTGAATGGGCATGCCTTTGTTGAAGGTTGGGTGTTGGGCTGGCAACTCAGCACCGTGAAATCCACTGCCAATCATGAGCAGACCGGAGTTCCGCTGTGGCGACCCCTAACCAGGAAAAGCCGAAAGACCCACACACACATAATAATTAGCATCTGATGCTCATTTTGTATAACATGGACAGATTAATCATCTTGTAGAATTAATAGGCCTATCTGTAACTGTTTACAGTCCAGTTGCCTTGTTTGCAGAAATGAAAAGGGGGCCTTAATTCGATCAAGGCATGTGAAACTACATGGCATGATTTTAATTTCTTCAGTTATTTTAAGTATTGCCCCTGATGTATCCAGTAGCCCACTGGTTAGCATACCTGTTTTCACCTCTTGAGTCCTCTCCTTCACAAAATATTGTAAAGTTTTAGCATTCAGTAGATTACTTAATACTTCTCTGACTGTCTACTACTGTTATAATTTTTTTTAAGTATACCACTGCCATATTTTTTTTTTTTTGCTTTTAATGTTTTGTAGATAATTTCATCTATTTAGTTTTTACTTAAGCAAATATTACCTCAAAAATGTTTGAAGCTGTCAACATGCATGTGATGCCTTGTATATTATTTCTTTTTGTGGAGCTTTTCTCCTTGGGTCTCTGCTGAAAATGGATAATTTACCCAGCTTGACTTAGCTGATCAACAATACAAATAAGTAAGTCAACAAATAAAAAGCTGTCAACTGTGTTACAAAAAAAGTTTCCTGGGTCTCTTGTATCATCATGCAAGTTATTAGTAGTCAAAGAAGTGTCTGACTGATTCTTATGTCCAGCATAGGTCGGCACTGCTGTGAATTCTCCAGGTCTGGATGGCAGGTTTGATTTGCTGAATTATGTTGTGTGGTAGTGTAAAAGAAATTACCAGCCACGAACTGAGGCTGAAGGAAAGGTTCATAGGCACTTACCAGACTATTGATCTGTGGGGATCTGAAGAAGCTTAGCCTTCATTCCTGTGGTAGTTTTTAGCCCTTATATTTTCTCAAAAATAAACCAGAAACAGGCCAAACAAGGATATGTTTCACCAATCCATGAGGCACAGGAGTGCTAATCTGGGTGTGAATCCATTCATACAAATTACATTTGAATAGAGTAAGAGAAATACTTTGCCTTATGTGAAGTGGACAAAGTTCCATAGAAACTATCCAGCCAACATTTTCTAGCCATCTTCCAAAAAGAGTAATATCCTTTGAGAAGGTACTTTGGGATGCAACTGTTTCTGCTAGTGTGTAAAAAGACTGAAAAAATAGGGTTGTTGAAGCTCTATAAACAAGACAGATGTTGCCTTTCAGGCCTGCATGAAACTGAGAAGAGGAATAAAGCTATGAGATGGTCGAAATGGTCTAAATAGTTTTTATGATATAGGTCTTTTATTTTTGAGTGAGAAAGCATTGTGGTTATTCCAGTTATGACAAATGTTTGTAGAGGTAGATACTGCAAGTGGAATTACACTAGGTTTGGAGCACTTGCATCCCTGAACCTGGATGCAATACCTTTATATATAAGCTGTGCAGTGAAAAAAGACTTCCTTATGACAGTGGATACATAATGATCAAAGTTAAGTTTATTGTCAACATAGGATCCTAGAATCCTAACAATGAGATCAGTTTTGGGGGTGTGCTGCCAGTGTGATAGCTATAAGGGGATTCATGCTTGCCATTTGATACAAAGGTTGGGAATATCTTTTATACAATGTATGCGGTAAAATGTCAAATCTTCTTCTGCAAGATGCAATAGTTGCTACATATTTTTCCATTTCAGATTTTGAATTGCTGGGTATTTGAGGACAGTTGTTATTGAGTTAAAAAAATGAGAATGCAGCAACAAAGATTTTGCATCTGTTGACAACTTTGTTACAGAAATCTTAAAAGACTAACTTTTTTTGTTGCTCAATAAAAATTACTTTCTTTCTTTGTTCTCTTCGGAATCTAAGTTTTTCCATGACCTTTAATGCCCTAAATGCAGTTTGCTGTGGTAGCTAAGTAGCTCTTGGCTGAGGTTTTAACCTATTGGGAGTGCACACAAAGAAAACATGTTCAAGAAAATTGAGTCTCCTAATGAGGTTCACCTACAGGTGAGCAGCTGCAGTTTTGTCTTTCAAACACTGCTTTAGCCAAAATAAACATAGGCCATTCATCATTGTGCTTTCAACTTCATTGAACTTCATTTGCAATGTTTTATTAGGTTTTGGTATTAACAAACAGAGGCTTGTATCTCTCATACATGAGATAACTGAAGAGATGTGGCATACTGAATGTAGCCTTGGCCATTGTGACTAGCATATGCTCATTATTTTTTATACTATCACTTTTAGTTCCATAGTATATTTAAGAATATGCATAACATCATACCCACCTTATCCACTTTTTCACTTAGGAAAGCCACAGGTCCACTGAGAAAGCCAGTTGTTATCCCTGCTTGGGAAAACCCTGCTGTGGATCCACAGAATAAACTTTAAAGCAGAAAAGTAAATCCTAAAATTTGCTAATAATGATATTGATCATAAATTAAATGACTTTGATATTAAACTAATGAAATGCAGGAAATTGCAACTTGAAAGTGCATATTTGATAGAGTGCATTAGACTTAATATTATCCCTAAAGGGTTGCGCTTATGGCGGTACCCTATGGGATTGGTTCATAATTCACCTATGCATATAGAACTGTTGCAGTTGTTCGATCGATGTGGCAAAGATCTTTTGAACATGCTGATTAAATATAACCAGATAGAAATCGATAATCTGATATTTGAACTTGATGAACTTGATAAAATAATTAGAACAGATGGTTCTTTTGATACAGTTCAATATGACATAATTAGAATATATAATACTATTGATCAATACATTATTAAATTAAAGAATGCTAAAACAGAAAAAATTGAAAGAGACATTAAACAATATGCAAATGGGATAGCATATCCCAGACCTCCAGGTGGATTTAATAAGAAAACCAAAACTTATTCCTTAAATCAAGTTTATAGATCTGACCCTGCAAGAGAAGGCCAATATGAAGGAAATTTACATAATGATGTGGTATATGATGATGAATACCCTGAATTAAGACGCTCCGAAAGGCTTAAAAATAAAATTCCTTATGGTAATCAACAATCGGCGGGTATTCAAGGTGCCAGGCCCAAAGACAAAAAATGGAGAACATAAGAATGCATAATGGTTTGGATATTGATGAGAATGGACATGAAACGATGATGCCACAATGTAATAAGAGCTTACATAACAAGTTACGACAAGTCATTGTGAACAAATCTGGTAACTTTAAAGTATATAATTTTACTCAAATTGATTTTAATCAGGAAGTTGCGAATTTATTGTCAAAAGGATTTTCATTTGTTCCTTCTAATACATTTGATGTTACTTCAACTATTATTGATATGAAATTGTTTTTAAGAAAGATTAACTTTTCATTTATGTTTCAGGATTCAATGTATAATGCATCACATAAATTTAATATATCAAGTATATATAATCCCCCCTTGCACCCTAAACTTTTAATGTACGAAAAGATGTGTGAAAGTCGGTTAAGGAATTTAGATAGAATTAATAAAAAATCAGATTATTCCTTAAATTTAAGTAAAGATGAATTAGAAATTTTAAAATGTTTACAGAAAGGGAATATAAGAGTTATGAAACCAGATAAAGGGGGAGGGGCAGTGATCATGGGGGTAGATTTTTATAATAATAAAATGGAGTTGATCCTAAATACGGACACTTATGAAAAGGTATCCTTAAATGAGTTGAATTGTGCTTATAGAAAGATTTTTTTACAGATTAATGATATGTTTTTAGATAAACGAATAGATATTAATTTATTTAATTATCTTAATATTCTAACACCCAGGATTCCGATGTTTTTTGGTAATCCAAAAATGCATAAAAATATAGAAGATCCCCCCATGCGGCCTCTGGTAGATTGGAGAGATTCTATTACATCAGCATGTGCTAAGTATGTTGATTATGAATTAAAAAAAGTTATGATGAAAGAAGAATATATTTGTAAGGATTCTTGGACATTCTTAGAGCACATGAATAAGATATTGTTTGATGCCAAAGATGTTTTGGTAACAATAGACGTATGCGATCTATATACAGTTATTCCCCATGATATTGGGCTTCAATGGATTAGTGAAGTTTTGTTTAAGTCTTCTGTACATCAGGACTTAAATAACCTTATAATTGAATTAATTGAGTTAGTATTACATAATAATTATTTAAAATTTAATAATCGGTGTTATATCCAAAAGAAAGGGGTCGCCATGGGATCGTCATGTGGGTGAACTTATGCAAATTTAGTTATGATGGCCTGGGAACAGACATTTATATTTAATAGTAAATACAATAATTATATTAAATCGTATCATCGGTTTCAGGATGATATTTGTTTGGTCTGGAGTGAGAATATAGATATTTTAAATGAATTTTTAAATTATATCAATGAAACCACAAACTTTTTTAAATTTACGTGGGATATTAATTTGGATAAAATTAATTATTTAGATATTAATTTGATGAAAGATTATGAAGCAAAAGAGTATATTTCCTTGATTTATAGGAAAAAAACATATTCTAATGGCTTCCTCCATTATACTAGTGCGCATCCTGAGCACCAAAAAAGATCTGTAATTAAAGGTCAATTAGTGAGAGCTGCACGAATTATTACAAGATATTCAGATTTTTTAAATGAATGCGAACATTTAAGGAGAATGTTTATTAATAAGCAATATCCAGTGTGGTTAATAAACAAATTAATTTTAGAAGTTATTCAAAAAAGAGAAAATGGTCACTTTAAACCAATTTTGCAAGTTAAAAGTGAAGTTGGTACTGATGCCGCAAGTAATGTAGATTTAAGTAGGTTTGACGATAGAGAGACTATCATAAGTTTAGATACATCTAGTAAAAATAAGAATATTAGAATAGAAGAATTTTCAAAAGCTTTAGTTATCACTTTTTCACAAGATTATTAAATATTAAAAGAAGTTTTTTATAATAATTGGGAAATTGTATTTGGGGATACCCAATATGGAAATCATATAGGTCAATCCCCAAAAATTGTTTATAGGAAAGGGAAATGTTTTAAAGATTTATTAAAATCTAATAATAATATAGGAATGTCTAAAAAAGTGAAGAGTGGAAACTATAGATGTGGAGCATGTAAATGGTGCTTTAAAATCCAAGAAGGAGATAGTTTCACTATACGTGATAAGAAGTATTATATTAGAAAGAAGTTTAATTGTAAATCTAAAGCGGTTGTTTACCTTGCAAGTTGTAATTCTTGTTTCTCCTTTTACGTAGGAAAAACTGAAAGAATATTCACTCAGAGAATCTATGAGCATGAATATGCTATAAAAAATAAAAAGTTAAATAACGCGCTAGCAAAACATATAAATGAATGTAATAATCATAATTTTAATTATATGGTTATAGATCAAGTGGAAATAGAAGAAAGAACCCAGTGGAATTTAATTTTAGAAGAAAGAGAACTTACCTGGCAAATTAAATTACAAGCTGATTGTATGCCAGGTTTAAATGAGAGAAGTTCTATAGGGCCAATTTTAAAATTAAAAGCATTGACCCGTAATAAAATTCAAGATTAATTTAATATTTGATTTTAAGTATTTTAATAATTTTGAATATATATGGAGGAAGCTATTAGTAATAAAATATATGTTATATGATAATTTATTATAGAAAATATATTAATTGTGATATTTTATTATTTAATATTTAATATTTAATAATTTATAAATGTTAAGGGTTGGAGAGGTTGTGTTCTCATGATTTATATAAAATGAATGATTTAAATAATTAGTTTTTTTAAAAAATGTATATAATATAATGCATTAGTATTGCCTTTATTAGCATTTTATTATTGTTGTTTATGCATTCCTTGAATTATATTTAGAAATTCTATTTCCCATTTTTTGGCTACTGAGCATGCTCCATTTTGAATTGAATTTTGGCGCAATTTTCTGTGAAGGTTATAAAAGGAAGTGATGTAATGGATGTTGTTTGTCTGAAGAAGTTTAAAATATTTAAATGAAAGTGCTCACATTGAATTATATTCTTGTTCTTAGGTGTTTCTATTTGGCCTTTTAAGTTTGTTCGAAGTACGTTTTAGCTGTACAAGTTTTGTTCGTCATTAAATGATATTTATCGTCTAGCTGGTGGCTTTTCGTCTACATTTGTTCAATAGTTTGGTCGTTGCTTATCATGTCTATATTTAAGAATATGCATAACATCATACCCACCTTATCCACTTTTTCACTTAGGAAAGCCACAGGTCCACTGAGAAAGCCAGTCGTTATCCCTGCTTGGGAAAACCTTGCTGTGGATCCACAGAATAAATTTTAAAGCAGAAAAGTAAATCCTAAAATTTAGGTGGCAGATGACAGCTTGCCCTAAAAAGAGATAATCAAAAGAACACAGAGGTTGCATTTTGTGTATGCAAAATTAGGTTATACAACTTGGGCACAGGTTAAACTCTTTTGTTGTCCAATAACTAAGTACTATTTAAAATACCAAGGTTTCATTCAGAAAACTTCCAACACGAAAAAAAATGGAGTCAGGACATAAAAGATTTGTATAGCCAGAGAGATGAAAGGAGAAAGAGAGAATAGAGTTCTATAGAAGAGAAAAAAGCTACTGATTATTGGAGTGAGTATAGTCTTTAATGGATTAGAATAAAATATATTAGACAGCCAATACTAATGCACAATAGAAATGTATAAATTACATAAAAATTGACAAATGTACAATATAGGAAAGTCCCTTTGTTGTCTTTTGGAGTTATGCCTTATGTGTGATGTAAAATAGGAATACCATAATATCACCTTGCTACCTTTTCCAGTGACACTTTTCCTTTCTATATTATACAAAAAACACTTCAAAAAACATAACAGAATAAATAATACTCATTCATACTGCAAATTATGCTGCAGGTGCAGTGTGCCATGTGTTATGTACGCTATCTTTTACAAAGTATGCAGTTTCTGTTTGCATGTTTAATAGCATTCTTTCTTAGCTGTCCACATCCATTGCTTTTTTCACAGATTCTGCACAAAAAATATTTTATTTGCTTTTTAATTCTCCACGTTTGCTTGCAATGTTGCACAACATAGTTCTATTTGTTTTTTTTTTTTTTTTTTTTTGCAAACAGTGTTATAATTTTTATACATTTTCCTACAGATGGAAATCTTGAGTTAGAGGCATATTTGCATTCCTCAAACACAAACGGCCAGCAATATTAGCAGTCAGGATACAATCCAAAATACTTAGTGCATAAATATGACTTTATTTAAATTTATAAACAGACCGGTTTTGACAAATTCATGCCTTCTTCAGTGTTAAACAAACAGACATACAGAACATAAATCATTATACATATTTATACATACTGATAACCAATGAAAACACTGGTCTGCTCCTGTCATTCATGAATAATGCATGAAATGGCAGAACAATAACAGAGACCAAGGCAACAATACTAAGATATCATAAACATATATAATATATACTTGACCTACAAAAGTGGCAGCATATGAAAAAAGATGAATATATGCACTTATACCAGCCACTTGAACATATAATAATTATTTAACCACTATATATATATATATATATATATATATATATATATATATATATACACACCCATATATATAAAGTATAAATATATGAACACACAAATAGCATCCCAACTAATGAAAATCTAACTATGGCAGGCTTAGTTGTAGACCAAAAAAACTAACATATGTTAATCCGCATGAAAAATATGGCAATTAAAAGACAAGCAGGTCTATAAAATCAATAGTGGAGATGAGAGAACAATACTATATCTGACACAACTAATGTCAATCAATACTGTAGGGATAGTATATATATAAATTCAAAATGGGTGGTGAAAGCCAAACACATTCTGGCTAGGCTTATAAATGCCCTAGGGCAGATAGCCTAGTATGAACCTATGAACCTATGAACCTATATCTCATTCCCCATAAAAATTGTGGTTATAAGTGGTCATTAAGTCCAGGTGGAAAAAGTGCACCTAGAGTGATTATCCAATATTTCTCCTTGTGACTCAGTATGCTGTGCCAACCTTGAGGATTACTGCGATCACCAACTATTCGGTCAATTATCATAAAAGTGAACTGTGCTTCTCATCAATGAACATCAAAGTGATATCAAAAACAAGAAGGATACAAATGTTCTATACCGACATGTTTTATTACATCCACAAGCACAGTTCACTTTTATGATAATTGACCGAATAGTTGGTGATCGCAGTAATCCTCAAGGTTGGCACAGCATACTGAATCACAAGGAGAAATATTGGATAATCACTCTAGGTGCACTTTTTCCACCTGGACTTAATGACCACTTATAACCACAATTTTTATGGGGAATGAGATATCCCTACAGTATTGATTGACATTAGTTGTGTCAGGTATAGTATAGTTCTCTCATCTCCACTATTGATTTTATAGACCTGCTTATCTTTTAATTGCCATATTTTTCATGCGGATTAACATATGTTAGTTTTTTTGGTCTACAACTAAGCCTGCCATAGTTAGATTTTCATTAGTTGGGATGCTATTTGTGTGTTCATATATTTATACTTTATATATATGGGTGTGTGTATATATATATAGTGGTTAAATAATTATTATATGTTCAAGTGGTTGGTATAAGTGCATATATTCATATTTTTTCATATGCTGCCACTTTTGTAGGTCAAGTATATATTATATATGTTTATGATATCTTAGTATTGTTGCCTTGGTCTCTGTTATTGTTCTGCCATTTCATGCATTATTCATGAATGACAGGAGCAGACCAGTGTTTTCATTGGTTATCAGTATGTATAAATATGTATAATGATTTATGTTCTGTATGTCCGTTTGTCTAACACTGAAGAAGGCATGAATTTGTCAAAACCGGTCTGTTTATAAATTTAAATAAAGTCATATTTATGCACTAAGTATTTTGTATTGTATCCTGACTGCTAATATTGCTGGCCATTTGTGTTTGCTGAATGGTACTTTCCGGCCATGCAGTACCCACGTGCACAGCATTTGGTTTTGCTCATATTTGCATTCCTCTCATTCTGACATCATACTAACCAGAAAACTGATGTCGCCAAAATAAGCACTTTTTGATCTTTCATCAGCTTTTAATTTCAGAAAGCATTCACAAGCAGTTATACTAACCCTTCTTCACACAGAGATTTATCCTGGAAACTCTGGGTAAAGGTCAAATCACCCACACACTACAAAAAATACAGAGAACTCTGAAATCTTACCAAAAAATGCATAAACACTGATAAAAATAACTTCTATCTGTCAACCCAAAATAACCAAACCCAGATACCCTAAAAAATTGTGGAATAAAATCAACCAAATTCTCCACCCAGGGAATCCTACTCCTAACCCCTGCCCTAATAACACACCCAAAGAAACTGCTTCCATTTTCAATTCATACTTCGACAAATGTGCTCATAACTCCAACCCAACCAACCCCATATCTGCTACTGCCCTCCTACTGCAAAACAGCCCTTTCTCATGAACTCCTGTTCTAACCAACTACATTAAAAAACTGCTTCTCAAACTTAAGCCATGCACCTCATCCATCAACAACCTACAACCTGCCATCTTCCTTCCTAAAGCTTGCAGCTAACTCTATTGCATATCCTGTATCCAGCCTCATAAACTGCTCAATCAGTGAATTCACCGTTCCTACTCTTTGGAAAAAATTCTACACCTTACCCATCCACAAAGGAAGTAATTCTGTAGAGCTCTGTAACTACTGACCTATTGCCATACTCTCGTCCCTCTCCAAAATTCTCGAGCACTGTATTCACAAACAAATCTCAGCTTATCTTACACAAAATAACCTAATCACCCCTACCCAACATGGCTTCCACTCCAATCACAGCACCACTACTACCCCCTTATCTTTTACTAACTCCATCTATCTAACCAGAGACAATCATAAACTAGTGTCTTGTCTGTTTTTAGACCCCTCAAAAGCCTTTGACACTGTCTCTCACCCCATCCTCCTCTCCACACTCTCTGAACACAATGTCTCTTCAGCAACTATCTCATGGTTTCACAGCTATCTCACAGACAGACAGCAACCTGTAAAATGGCTATCTGCTGTATCTCCTTTTCTCCCCATCAAAATGGGTGTCCCACAATGCTCAGTTCTGGCCCCCCCTCCTCTTTAATATCTTCACTAACCAACTATTCACATCCTATACTCAATCCTCCCTTGTACAGTATGCAGACTACTTGGGTTCCTATCAGATAATTGAAGACGCATTTTGTCGAATGCATCTTGGTCGAAATCGAAATGTCGAAAAAGCAAAATGACGAAGTGGCATATAAGCAAATTCTTTCCCTAGGAAAGAAGTCACTTGGCTGCTTCATCACTTTGCCATTTTTGGCACTGTAGTGTGATCTCAGAGTTGGTATATTTAAGTAAGGGGATTCTGGGGGGCACAGCCCCCCACTTTATGCAATGTTTTAATGTCATTTTTTTTTTTTTTTTTTTTTTGGGAACAGTGATTTTTTTTATCCTGGGAAAACATTTGATGTCTGATTGTTCGAAGTCTTGTGAATTCGAACTTTAGAGATCGATATAACAATGTGCAATCATTTGATTGTTCGTTGTTATAATATAGACCCAAAGACTCTACTATCAAAAAAGGTCCTTCTTGACTTGTTTACTTTTCTTATTAACATGAAAACAAGATATGTGGGAAGATTTAAATTGGATGTGAGACTTGCAGACTCATATTACTGATCAATATAAGTAAAATACATACTGCTCCCAATTCCAAAATAAGTTGAGCATATTTTAATGCACTACACTGAGCAGTTTACTCAGTGCTTGATTGTATTAAGATAGGGGTCTGGCAGTCCCCATTCCACATGATCTGCAGCCCTATGCTCAATTCCAGAACAAGAATTGCTACGGTTTCACTCACCAAAGTCAGAGTTGTAAACTTATGGGTTTTTCCAGTTGTTCATGGCTGAATAAATGGAACATTCCAATTACATAAATGAGCATTTTTGGTGAAGCTGAAGCTGCACCTATATGTGTGACCAGATACTGTAGGCAGTACGAGGTTGAAAGCTAGGTTGCCAGCTCCACCTAGTTCAATACATAGGTGAGACTGTAGTACAGATGCTGGAAGTCAGGAGGGAGTTTTGGATTCACATGCATGGCCAAATGTGTACACTGTCTGCCATTCCTCAATCTCCATTGGACGTGGGTTATACTGCTCTAGTGTTAATGGCCCACACACCCCTTCGTTTTCTACTGGAATGAGGTGAATGCACCCATTACATTCACCAGTCTGCATACAGATGGAGCTGTTGTACTGGACAGTCTCAGACTCATTCAGGTCCAGCTGTATATCAGACCTGCTGTTGCAGGAAGGTTCCCTGCCTGAAATAGTAATTTTCAAAGTTGGATGGAGCAATGCTCATTACAGGTAATTCAATTTATTTATTTCGAGTGCTATGGAATCTGGTTATCTTTTCCAGGTGTTGCTTTACCCCATTCCTTTCAATGCCTCAGCATAGTGAAGTACTGAATTAAGTGAAACTTGCCCTTAGGATAATGTCACCTGTAATGGGTGGGCTGCATTACAAAGTTCAGTGTAGTGAGAGCAGAATGACTCAAATGGATTTATGGAATCTAAACCACTTTTTTTTTAGAACAGTTTAGGAAAGCTGTGTGATTAATGGTAAATATTGGTAAATATGGAATGTTGCGTACTTCCTTCCAGTGAGTATGAGTATTCCAAATTCTTAAATGGAATTTGGCTTTCTTAAATCATAGTAAGCTAGTGTCCAGCCGTTAAAATAAGTGTGTGACAGCACTCAGTAAATTCCACTTCTCTGAACTGAACACAGTAAACTCTGGAAAAAATATTCCTGCTAGGATGAATTGATTTTGCTTTGATAACCATTATATTGATTTTTCATTCGATGGGTATAACATGAACTTATGAACTTAGTCTGGGTACAAGTTTATGGCAGTTCACTTACTGATGCCTAATAACGAATTATAGTGCCATTGGTGTCAAAAAGAAACCAGGAAGTAAGAAAGCTGTGAACTAGCTTAGTATTCAGCATTATCAACTATAACTGTTAGTGTGTTGTTTTTTTTTTTTTTTCAATGGCAGATAATTTTTGATGTATGGACTATTTTTTTTATATTCATTCATTTATTCATTCAAGTATTCTTCCTATCATAACTGCTTAATACAATATATGGTTTCAAGGGAGCTAGGGCTCATTTTGACAAAAGGCAGAAGACCTAATTCTGATCAGGGATTTAGACCATGCTAAGATGCCCTTACTTACTTTGTCTGACATGTAATGCACAGTAGTGGATAATGCAAATGTGGGATGAAACCAAACAAGCATAAAAAAATTACACCAATGTGTGGTTTCTGCAAAAATTAACCACAGCCAATAACCAAACTGGAGGTGTACATATTGCAAGGTAGCATTATTAACGAAATAGGCTGCAGTACAAATCAACGAGTAACTGTTCCCCAGTCATTGGGTACTTGAAACACAAGACTCTATGATCTTGATGACTGCTCTACACTGAAAAGCAGTGTTGATGTGATTTGTATGTATGCGGCTGTAGTTTTTCCTTTGTTAATGGAGATTTTTCTTTGTTCTTGTGTGAGCATTGATTTGGTATAAATAAACTTGGGGGACACAGGGGCACTTGCCTTCCTATCAGAAGGTTGGGAGGACTTGCTCGCCAACAAAAATGCTTTCAGTTAAATTTTTCACACTTCTGTGTTTTAGGTATTAATTGTCAGTATTGTGGAGTTTTTAGGCATTTCAGTTTTAGTAGAGGAACCAATTAAATGCTTTTATTTGCATTACTAAAGTAATTTTGATTAAGATGTGCTCATTTTGAATGTTTGTATCCTTGACAAAGGTTGCAAAATGCTGTTATTCAGCTATCCATCCATACATAACATTTGATAGACATATGCATGAGATGGGACAAGGGACATTTCTGACATACCAAAGATTTTTCACCCTCATCGTTAATAAATAAAGATTGAGCTGGTGTTGAAGTCTTCTAAATGCCTAGTGTAAGGCTGTTTCTTTCCACTCAGGGAACTGATTTTGAATTTCAGTTCACTTGAACAGAAGTGAAATTTGATAAAATGCACATTACGATGATGATCTCAGTTAAAACCATAAGTCTAGGCCCTGATATTCATAAATATATATTGCACAGAAGTACCCAAATTCTACACATTATGCTTAATACGTTGTCATTCAGGATTATTATTCAAACACATGGATCAAGGTTATTAATGGCAGTATAATAAACACCCCATTCCATTATGAATCAAGTACCTAGTGACACACTTGGCACTTTTGTACTTAATTCAATCCTGAACTCATTTGTAGCCCAAGATCTACTGTAAATTATTGTGCTGTATGGCATTGAAAAACTGTGTCACCCAGCAGAGGAAAACTATAGCAAAGTATATTTTGTACAGTTTATTGAGTATTACTGTACTGTGTGGTGCTTTATTGTCTTGCCTTTAAGCAGTTCATGCAAATAGTTCCCTCATTAGGCATGATGGCAGAGATAGGGTCTTTACTATAGGTCCTCCCATTGGTAGGAGCTCATTAGTGTCATAACTTTCGGCTTAAAGAATGTTCTTATGGAAGGTGGATTGCCTACATTACAGAGTAATCCGTTGTTAGGAGAGTTTTTGTTACCATGGAAAGAGGATTTTTTTTTACATAAACAGCATTAATATGCTGTCTTTCTGCATTTTAATTTCTCCATATATTTTGGGTTTCTAACACCATGAAGAGGAATGGACCCCATTCTTAAGTCAAAGTACAATTAAAGTTCATGAAATTAGTATTGTTTTGATCTTTGATGTCAGCCAGAAGTGCTCTTTGCAGTACCCGCAGTGTGCTCAGTAATCCTTCTGCAATTCGTACAGTTATTTGTATTGGTAACATATCTAAATATGATTGCAGATTATTTTTCTATCAGAAGTGTTGCTTTGACTGCTATTTGGAACTGTCTGGGTACCTATCTTCCACACTGCTGTCATTTCTGCCTGCAAATCCTGATATTTTATGACTTTGTGTCTCCCTCTGTAAGCAAGACACTGTAGCCACTGGGTGTGGAGATTTCAGTGATCAGTGCTAATTGTTTCTTCTTTCAAGGACTACTATATCCATTTTTCTAGCATCTATCTTTTGAACTATTGATAATGGATGATCCCATGAAATGTAGACTTCATAATTTTCTGTGGTGCTTTGTGGCTCATGTTTTCAGTGCTTTTCAGCCACTTCAATACCATAATGTTTGAACAAGCCCCAGTGCAACAGTTATGCCACATTATTATGCTTTTCAGTACACAGGCCTTCTGGCATTAACGTTACAACCAGCAATGAGGTGTGCAACTGTTTCCAGTTCTGTTTTACAAAACCTGTATTTGTCTGTTTCTCCCTTATGTTCAATGGACTTTGTAAACCAGTGTCTGCATAGCTCACTATCTTGTGCCACCAATATTAACCTTTCATTTCTTGGTTTGAATTCACCTCTCCTTAAAGATTCCTGCGTTCATTCCTGATCAACATGAGGTTCTTCCAGAAGTTTTCTGGAACTATATTTATGTATTTTCCACATTCCTTGCCTTCTCATCTGGTCCTTCACCTTATATTCTTTCTTTTGTTTTTTGGCACCTTCAGTTGCTCCATGATTTCTATCCACTTGTGCTTTGAATTCCATTTCTGCTTGACATTGATATGCTTCTGCTAGTCTAAGCAGGGAAGTCATCTTAGATTTATTCTCCTCATGTTTCAAAACTTTCATTACATTTGGGTCTTGTGAGGTCAGCAGATGTGTGGAGTCCCACGATTGCAGATCTATACATGAAAGCAATTTCAAGGAGACCCATCCCTCCTTCAGAACAGGGAATATATAATCTTGGTATGCACTGATTCTTATAAATCATTTGGTGAGCATGAAGCATCCTTCCTGTTTTCCTATCTAATCTATCCAAAACATTTTTGGGCTAGTCAGTTGTTCCAAAACTGTAAGTTAGGACAGGAAGAGCAAATTGGTTTATAGCTTGGATTTTATTCCTAGATATCAACGCTGTTTTCAGGATTAATTTAAGTTTTCTAATATATTCCTTACCAAGTCTTTCTATATACACTGTACAATGTATTAACAGGTCATAGGGATCACCATGTTTTCATGTTATCATGTGTAGCACCATCAGAATGCATGTGGTTAGAGTCCAATAGGTCACCCGTTGTAGCCAGCCACTGCACCAGTAGTGCTGTGCTTTTGAATCAGGACTGATGGGTGTGGGTATTTGCACTTATGTTGCATACATAGAGATCTGTGGCTATATAATGGAGTAAGACTATACACAATGTCTTATTGTAAGCCTGTATAGAATGCCTTGCCCTGTTGTGCAGTATAGTTTGAGTCATAACTGGCTTTGTGCACAATTCTGTGAGTCTATATTACAAGATCGAATATTTAGGTGATCGAACACCTAAACATCAAACTTGTGATATTGAGCCTAAAAATGTCGAACGTCACAGGGAAAGACATCTGTTGGCCACAAAAATAAAAAAAAATAACTTTACACCCAAACTAAGTTTGGGGCTTCACCCCTGCCACACCCCTCTAACTAAATATACCAACTCCGAGATCACTCTACAGTAGACAAAACAGCAAAATCCGGCAAACGGCCAAGGGAAATCATTCCCTGTGTTAAATTGGCCATTCGCTGTTTCTTGTTTTCGATATTACAAGTTTGATGTTTAGGTGTTCGATCACCTAAATATTCAATCTTGTAATATAGACCCCAATTCTGTGATGTGCCAGCTCTGTCCATAGTTCTCAGTTCAGTTAAATAACATACGCAGGAAACCACCAAAGTGTAATCCTGATTTTTATTTGGCAAAAAGGAAATAATGACTCAGAAAAGAAAATATTACATGGTGTCTAAAATTATAGTTTATATTGTGAGAGTTTATGAATACGAAATATGAACATTTTCAGTGCCATTATACTTACAACGGTGTTGCTCAGGACTGTACACATACTTGCATCTTTTAGAAAAGATTTAAATGAGCATCAAATCCACATTAGTTTTCCAATTATACTTTAAAATATTAACTGCACCAAATATAATCTCACAGCATCAAGATGGCATTATCAAGTGCTGAAATATCAATGGCAACAGAATAAAACAATCTTCTTTATAAGAGTAGAAAGTCCAGCTGGATCCCCCACACCCCTACACCCCCAGACTGCTTCTACTTACATATTCCAACTCAAACATTTCACCGCACAGAGGGAAAGTGATGATTTCCTAGTTCCCACTGTACCTGAATCTGATATTGCAGCGCTTTCATGCAATTCTCTCAATCAATATTTTGGAATTTGGCAATGTTGTCTCAATAAGGTGGGAGTTCAGTATTTGGTCAATATTTTAAACTAGACCCCAGCTTTTCATATATAACATACTTTCACTTAGACATCATCAGCGTTGCGTAAGAATATCTGACAAACATGAAGCCCTGCTTGATTATTATACCAACATTTGGAGGTATGCCAACAGAAAAGCAGTGATACTAAAGGGTACTTCAATGCAGTAAAGCTGCCCTGGTATTGCCAGGTGATTATTACCTCGTGAAAGTGTATATGGGTATTTCCACAAATTCTTGTCCTGTGGTATCCAATTTAAAAATAGGAAAGGATCATTAAATCTTTCAACAAAGTGCTAAAAAACTACACTAATCCCTTAATCCCTTAACAAAATGTAAAGAGTATTACAAATATTGTGTTTATATCATTCTGACACTGTAACATGGTGCTTCAACAAGTATATTGAATTATTTGAAAAGAACCAATCATAAGGTTAATAGAATGACAAGATTCCTAAATACATACACCATAATCTGATCGTTGGCTGCCTTCTAATGTAATGATTCATGCTGCAGCTTTACAAATATGTGGACGTGCTTCATAATCATAAATGCCCTATAATCGATGTGTTGTTAAATAGCATATTTTTCCTCACTGCTCTAGTAGCCCTTGCTGGGACTGTACCCAATTAATAATGGCTCAGAAAGGGCTATAACACAACTGTGCACTGCAATGATAAGGAAATGTTTGCTTTCACAGGTGAATGAATAGACCTTACAGTCACTTTCCACAGAAATGTTATTAAATATGGAATTTGTCAGATGAATCAGGTATCAACTGCATGGATTCAATCTTTTTCTGACCATCAACAGGTGGATTTTAGAGAACCAAATAAAAAAAAAAAAATCATAATAACAAAGGATGCATTTTCTATACTATTCGAGAGACAGGATTACTTTGTATCTCTGCTTAATACTTGCTAGGATGAAAATAAATAACATCTACTAATTGCAATTCATTTTCTCAGTACAAGTTTCTATGTAACTGAGACTGTTTTTCTACCAGTGTAATCCTTCTTTCTATCAAACGTATCTCACATGGGTATCAGAGACTTCTTTCTTAAACTGGAAAGTGATGTGCTAAGAACTGAAAGCAAATATTGGTGGTTATGTTAAATTATATACATTTGTATAGTCTTTGTTGACTTACTTACTTTATCTTCTTCTTCTTTCGGCTTTTCCCGGTTAGGGGTCACCACAGTGGATCACCTTGTCCGCTCATGTTTATACTGTTTAATATTTTATTTGCATTCCATGTACAAACATGCAAACATTCACAGAATTATGCACACACATGCATATACATGCTCGTACATTCTCACACACATGCATGCGTGTTGTTGTATCTTTTGGCTTTTCCCGGTTAGGGGTCGCCACAGCGGAACTCCGGTCTGCTAATAATTGGCAGTAGATTTTTACATACAGAGTTGCCAGCCCTGACGTACAACCTTCAATGAAGGTACACCCACTCACGCATGTCTCCACACAGAAGACGCTTTAGCTGAGAATCGAACAGGACAACATCTTACTGTGAGGCGACAACGCTACTGCAGCACCATCACTGCAGTACACACATGCATGTGTGTGCAAAGTGAAAATTCTCTAAGTGAAAATTCCAGCTGTTAAACAGTGAAAACACAAGACAAAGAATTTTAAATGTAAAATCAATGATACATTTTCACACACGCCAACTCAACAGCAATCCATTTATCTGGTGCAGGAATAGAACCTGCACCAAAAGTGAGTGGGCTACCTGTTGTGCCACTGACACTGCCTGCAGATCTATGTTTTACTCTCTAACTAATCTGTAACCCTAATACTATGTGCATTGTAGGGAACAACTTACATGAAGGCCAAAATAATAAAAAATCAATTTTTAGTACAGATCGCTGTTTCCTTCTAAAGTAGCAATGGGATGGCATGTAGTTAAAACTGAGCATCTTCCCATATGGACCATATTTTATAGCATTGACAGACGCTTGTAATATAAGCACATTGAGACATAAAAGTAAACCCAGTAAAAATCAAAGACATTTAAATGTGTTATAGTTAAAATATGAATTGCAGTTATATGAAAACTGAATTAGAATCTTATTCCCATTAATATCAGAAGATGACCAGATAATCAATACACCGACCAGGGGTGCAACCATACTGGATCTGGTCCTCACTAATATGGGAGAGTGCTGTACACCCCCTACTGTAATGCCTTCCCTGGTAAGGTCAGACCACAAAATGGTCTCCTTTGAAGTAAAAATAAAATCTGGGCCCCCAGCTAAACCGGGAATATTCAGGAATTTTTCTAAGGCTAACCTCCTGCTATTAAGTGAGAACCTGGCAAAATTTCAAGCTCCCATAAACCCTGAGAACACTTCTGCCTATGGAGAATTGTTCACAGAAACCCTGTACAAGCATGTTAATAGCTGCATAGAGAAAGCTGTACCCACCAGGAAGTACAGAACTAACTCAAAAAATAAGCCACACTGGTGGAATCACAAAATCAGTCGGATGTATAACAGGAGGAAGAAAATCATGGTATAAATTAGGAGGTGCAGCACCCAGCAGGATAAAAGCACTCTCATTAAACTAAACAAACAACTCAGATGACAAAGTCTACCAAAGCCAAATTTGAGGTAAGTTTGGCCTCCCAGGCCAAGGACAACCACAAAGCATTCTTTAGCTATGTCCGCAGCCTCAAAGGCAAGACAGAATTGTGTGCAGAGCTATTTGTAAATGGAGCCACCTATACTGAGTCAGAAGATAAAGCAAACCTCCTGGCTGATAAATTCAGCTCCAGCTTTACTCCCTCCCCCCAAACATCCCTCAGGAAATATCATCAAATATAACTGCCCCTACTATCACTAGGGAACAGGTCCTTAATGCTCTCTCTAAGCCAAAGAACACTGCATCAAAGGGCCCTGACAATATCACAGGATGCCTTCTAAATAGCATGAAACATGACCTGTCAGGGCCTCTGGAATTACTATTTAACTGTAGCCTCCAAACAGGCTTTGTGCCTCATGAATGTAAAAAGGCAACAGTCATCCCTCTGCACAAAGGCGGGTCATCAACAGACCCTGGAAACTACAGACCCATAAGTCTCACTAGTCTTATATGTAAAGCCATTGAAAGAATTATCATGGATATAATCAACAGAGGTATAGTAAACTTAGACACTGGACCCAACCCAGTTTGGTTTCATAAAGGGCAGATCATGCCTACACAACCTGGTGGATTTCTTTGAGAAAGTCACCAAAGCAATGGATGAGGGCAAAATCGTTCACACTGCCTATCTTGACCTGGTCAAGGCATTTGACACAAAATCCCACTTGGGCATTGTTAACAAACTCAAGAGGTTGGGTACAAACCCATAAGTCACCCAGTGGATAGCCAACTGGCTCACAGACAGGACCCAGAAAGTTAGAATTAGGGAGTCCACCACTACAAAGAGGCCAGTCACAAGTGGAGTCCCTCAGGAATCAGTCCTTGGACTGCTCCTTTTTGGCATTTACTTCTCAGAAGTCAAGGCAAAATGTCATTGGTCTCTGGCTGACTAAATTTGCAGATGATTGCAAATTAGGAGCTGTCATTGAATCTTGCACTGACACAAATGTTCTCCAGGAGGGACTGACACAGCCAAACAACTGGTGTCAGAGTCATGGACTAAAACTAATTGCCATGAAATGCATAATAGTATCCTATGGCAAGTCATCCATCCCTGGCAACTATCATATTGATAAACAGCCCTTAGAGTTGACCCAGTAGTCAGGGAGGACACACACATATAGTAATCTAGTCTTTAGTCATCACGTGTCTACTGTGAGGAGGAAAGCATTCTATGTTGCACAACTTATAAACAAGTCCAAGGAAGTCATTGTTCCACTGCATTTGACATTCATCAGACCTATCATTGCGTACAATGCCCCTTTTGGTATGTACCTAACCAGGCATATCCAACAACTGGAAATTCCACAGAGGTTCAGCACTAAAAGAATACAGGGCATAAGTAATTTGTCCTATGCAGTCCACTTCAAGGCCCTATCCCTGTATTTTGTCTCCTAAATGTTTTTGAGAGAAGATCTATGTCTGGCATACAGGGCATTGTCAGACCCCACTCTGATGGACCTCCTGCACATCCACAAAACAAACAGTATGAGAATTACCCATTCT
>NC_056735.1:914334832-914349832 GCF_019279795.1 Protopterus annectens
GTGATCTCTCCCAGGGTTGATCTCCCCTTACAATCAATTGCTGAACACACCAGACCTAAGGGTTAAACACCTGAGTTATGCTGAATGCCACTTCCATCACGTAGAGCAGTGCTTAGGGGGAGACATGCTACAGCAAGCATTAGCCTAATTATAGATGAGTTGATTGCAGAAACCTGGAGATTAAAGGTATGTCTATAATAACACATGGAGTTATAGTGCCATGCATTATGGCCACATAGCTGCTATTATTTAGAATGCTGTAGCCTGAGCAATATGACCATGTGTGCACAGTACTGACAAAGTCTATGTAAAGCAATGTGTAACAGCATGTCAGTAGTGTTCATATATGCTTGGAATGCAGTGGATTGCTGAACTGTAATGTTTTCCTATATCATGTCTAAACAGTGCCAGCATATATATTACCCTTCACTACATGCTATTATAATAGACTTTTCATGAAAAATATTATATGTGTAGGGAACTGGGAATATAGCATTCACAGTTATGTTTAAAATGTTACTCAAGTACAAATGAGTACGTGTTGCATACTTGTAGAAAAGTTTCTATGATAATGCAACAGTAGATGTGATATACGATGTGCTTATACCAGTAACATACAAAGGTTATATAAAGTATGTACAACATGTATTATTTGGTTTGAGTATGGCCAGCGTGTATTAATTTTAACAAACAGCAGAGTAACCACACATGCAACATTATATCATTATATTGCGTTCTTGGTAGGAGTGTGAGGTTTTTATATTCTGTTAAAAGAGGTATCCATTTGGATTGCACTTATTATTGTAGTATCACAGATGTACTAATTAGTGTTGATGAATTGGAGTTTGCTTTCTCTGTGTTTCTTTGTTCCCTTTCTGACTTGTTAAGTCATGTTGCTTTGGCCAGTACTTTGAAGTAAAGATGTTGTTATTCATGTATCCATATGTGGATACTGAGGTGCAGCAGATACATGTTCAACTGTAGTTTGCATTATCATCCATGAGTTCTTGCCAGCTATATTTACAAAACATGATCGCTTAACAAAATTGTGCCCTATTGTGTATTTGGAGTGTACTTGACACCACTTTATTGTAGTATACTATGTTAATCACATACTGTACAAGCATAGATTGTCACTGTCACCATCATAAATTAAATGAATATTGCATATAGTCACACTTTATCTATATGACTGACTAAACTCAGATTGTTTGCTACTAGTCTTGAAATATGCACTCACTACATTTGGAATTATGCTGTCTCTTGCTTTGTTTAAATCATAGCAAGCAACTGTCAGTTTAACAATAAGCAGCACATGTGGCTTATGTGCAAAACTATCTAGTATATACATTCATACTAGCAACCTAAAACACCAAAAAAAAACAAACAAAAAAAAAAACAAAAACAAACTAGTATCTGCTTCAGTAGTATAGGTATTCTCAAAGTATATTACACATGTGGTGACTGCATTGTAAACATTTACGATATGCTGAAGATAAAGCATAATACAGCACCCTATACCTAATCTGGGAAGACATACAGTTAACATCGACAACCAACATTATAAGAACATTATTATAGCTTTATGATGAAGACTCTTGAGTATATGCACATTAATACCAATGCCATCCCTAAGAAAACCAGTTATTATCTATGAGCATCACTGTTAGATTGTCTCTAAGTATATCTCCTTAATTTTTGGTCACATTCCATCAGCACATCTTATTACAGTATAACTTGCTACACATTACAACAACCGGCACAATCAGATATGCCTAAATACTTTGCATACCTTAAGCCTTCGACAGTAGTGGCAATCACACACATCTAACAATATAACTGCAAATGGATCAGCTATATAATCTTGCAACACACATTACAATGAGCATGGGAATATACTATAGGTTCATAGGTTCATAGGAGATTAGTAAACTAATGGCCTTTATGAGCATAGGCAGTTTTATACAGATTTTACCCAATTTTCTATCTCTATGGGGAAAGATAACAAGGGTCAGCAAGCAGTGTTTAGACAGATTTTACAGACGACCTCTCTCCATAAGGGACATGGATGTGACCCCAAGAGTGAAGTTGCAATTTCCTACCCATTTGTACAGATAACACTTGAAGATGGTCAGGGAAAGGCTCTGCTTCACATGAATGGGAAGCCTATTCCAGAAAAGGGGCAATCTCTGGGGCACATATCAGTCTCTGCAGCATGATCTAGATGTGTTAGTGACCAGGTTTAGATCTTTGGAATGGATAACCCTCGTGCAGTTAGTTTTGAAATATGCAACATATACATCAGGGCTGGGTCAGAGTCTGCCTTTTAGATCATGCATAGATCATCCCTCAGTTATCAGTAGGAAACTGAATAAAGTGATCTTTTAATTGGTCCACATATAACAGGCTGGTTTTCTTCTGTATTTTATTTTTGGTGAGAAGCTCCTGAGGATGTTCCAACTGTTGCAGGTGCCTGGTGAGGTGCAAGCCAAAGGGTGCATTGTACTTGATTATTGGTCTGCTGAGGGCTGAGGACAGTGATACTATGACATCATTAGATCTGGATGCCACGACCTTACTTATAAGATAAGCCTCAAAGAATAATTTCTTCAAGACCATGGCCACATGGTGGTCAAAGTTCAGATTAATATCTAAGTACCCAAATCTCTCACCACTCTTGGGGGGGGGGGCAGTCAATGTTGTAATTTGCAGGGATATTAGTTTTCTTTGCATTTAGTTTGAGGCCATGGCTCTGACACCAATCATTAGTCTGCATCAATCCTTTCTGTACGATATCAACATCATCTGAGGAGCCAGTGCTTGCCCCCAACTTGCAGTCATCAGCAAACCTGGTCAGCCAAAGGCATTAGACATTTGCCTTGACATCTGAGAGTAAACCACAAGCAGGAGGGGGCCCAGCACTGAGATCTGTGATACTCCACTGGCGTGGTGACTGGCCTCTTGCTGGATGTGGATTCCCCCACCCTAATAATATGTGCCCTATCTGTGAGCCATTTGGTTATCCATTTGGTGATGTAGAGTTTTATGCCCAATTGTTTGAGTTTATCTATAATACCTGAGAGGTATTGTGTGAAATGTCTTGGTCAGGTTAAGGTAGGTGGTATGCACTCTCTTTCCCTCATCTATGGCCTTGGTGACCTTTTCAAAGATGTCCACCAGATTAATCAGGCAAGGCCTGCCCTTGATGAAGCCAAACTAGGTTGGGTATATAGTCTGGAAATTTTCAATGTCATTGTTAATCAGATCAAGGATTATCTTTCCATAGCCTTGCATATGAGACTAGTCAGACTTATGGGTCAGTAGTTTCTTGGGTCAGTTGATGGTCCTCCTTGTGCAGAGGGATGACTGTTGCTGTCCTTCATTCTACTGGGACAAAGCCTGTTTGGAGACTGTTGTTAAACAAGATCCAAGTGGGTCCAATAGGTTACATTTCAAGATACTTAATAGCCACACTGGGATTACTTGATGCTGTGTTTCTAACTTTAGAGAGCACAGTGACGACCTGTTCTTTTGTGATAACAGGCAAAGGAATGGTAGGGAGTATTTCATGAGGAGAGACCAGAGGTGATGAGGGGGTGAAATCTGAGCTGAATTTATCAGCCAGCAAGTTTGCTATTTCTTCTGGCTGAATATAGGTAGTGCCATCTACAGCCAACCTAGCACATTTTTGAGTGTTTCCCTTAAGATTCTGGACATAACTAAAAATGCTTTGCGGATATCCTTTGCTTGGGATGCTATTTTAGTCTCATTCTTAGGTTTTGTGGACATGACTAGTTCCCTGATTTGCCTGTTGAGACTAATGAGGGATTTTTTTCTCTGTTGTGCACCATCCCACTTGCTTCTAGACAGGAATTTCTACCTTATGTTGTGTAATCTATTTTTGCCAGGAATCAAACATGGTGACTTGTTTTTCCGACTAGACCTGGGTATTAGTGCTGTCAGGTACTGCTATTTTTATGCACTTGTTTAAGTGGTTGTACAAGGCATTCATATAAACTTCTGCATAGATGTTCATGTTTTAATAGTTAGGTGGAGCTTTAAAATTACCCTTGTTATTACTTAATAGAAGGCAATTTGCTGTGGAAAAATTCTTTAGCATTTTGGGTTTAATGGGAGTTCTACCATTACATTTATTTCAAAGCATACCGATTTATGATCTGATCTTACCAATGTAGACATTTCCCTGGGGGGGGGGGTTGCAATGCTCTCCCCTGTCTGTGAGTTTTATGCCACAGATATTTGGCCCCTAGTGGGAATGCAGACCAGCTTTTAAAGAGCATTTACATTGGCAAAGTCCAGGAATTCCTGAGCCTGCATGTTAGTGGCCGTTTATGTTTCCCAGTTTATGGAGGGGTAGTTAAAATCACCAATGAATAGTGTGCTGGGCTGAATGGTAAATGATTCTAGTAACTTCAGATATGCAGAGTGGTTTACGTGATTCATGATTGGAGGCCTGTAGCTACCAATGATATGGTGGGGCATTTTGCTTATGGTCAGCTGGACATAGAGTAGTTCAAGTAAGTCATCCTGCTTGACTAATTTTGTGGTGTGATTGTTTGTTTTTTGTTTAAATGGAAATACCCCCCCCTTTCATTTTTTTTTCTTTCCAGAGGGTAGTCTGAATGTGTGATAGGCATTTTAGTCTTGCACTGATAGAATGTTTACTGCAGCCTTAAACCACATCTCTGTAACTGCACATACATCAACATTGTCCAGGGTGAGGAAAGGTCCAAGATAGGCCCCTAGTGGGAGTGCAGACCAGCTTTTAAAGAGCATTTACATTGGCAAAGTCCAGGAATTCCTGAGCCTGAATTCTGGACTGTGGTATAGTTTCCTGTGTTGCCCATATCCTTACTTGGATAGGAGGAGCTTCTCTGTTCACCAGTGACAGTGGGGAGCTTTGAACAGCCTATCTGTCCCTGGAGGAGTGGTCTCAGCCCTGAAACTAGTAGCTTATTGGCCGTTTTGGGTCAATTCCTATCTCTTTCAGTTTCCCTGCTTTAAAACCCGCATTTTGCATGGTTTTGCACGATTTTGCGCATAGCGCAGCATCGGGCAGCGCCGCTTAAACAGGTTTAAACTATTCCCGGCTCCACAAAGTCTGCTCTTCACTTTTTCCCTTAGAACTGTTCTAAACCTCAAAGTAAGCACTCTATTTTCATTCTAAAGCCCTGCAGTTGCTAGTATAAGTAATCTTATAAGTAAGCACTAATAAACTAAAGCACTACACCCTCTTATACTCCCTTTAAGTACTTGGCTCTCTATTGGTCCTTTTTGATCAGTCAAAAAGTAGTTCCTTATACTATTCTGGCATGTCCAAAAGTCAGTTTCAGGTTTACTCTCCAGTCCAGCTGGTGAATCTGGGAATCTTGAGGCAATGTTACAACTGCCTTATGTACAGAGACCACCCTCTCCTCCTCCCAACAAGCTCAAATATATGTGAGAGATGAAACTATATAGCCAAACTGGAGGCTGAGCTCCCCCAACCCAGTACTGGCGCAGTCAGTCAGGAGGAGAAGGTAACCACACACACCACAAATCCAGTCTCACATAGACCTATCGCAACAGTAAACCAAACACATAAACACACAAAAACATACCTGGAGGCTCTAAATAAAAATCTGCCCAAGCAGCAGAGACCTCCAAAGCAGACGTCCAAGCAACCACTACCCCACAACAATACCTACGTATCACATAGTTCACAAAGTCAGTGTGCCACACAGTCACAGCCCTTAAGGCTAAACAACACACCTAATACACTTGTAATAGGTGACTATTGTTAGATACACTGATGTCCCACTCACCAGGCTGAACAAGGAGAAGGTCACTGTAAGCTGCCTGTCGGGTGCCAAAATCTGCCATATAACACAAGCACTCAGGTCACTCCAAAGCAAGTACAAATATGACTCCGTCATTGTCCATGCTGGTGTGAATGACCTGAGACGTACCTCCCTGGACTACATGAAAAGAGACATAGAGGAGCTCTCTGATCATGTAGCCCAGGCCAGTATGACCCTGACCTTGAGTAGCATCTTACCCTCACCAAGAATGATGCCACAGTATAAAGACAAAATGATCAATTTTAAAAATTGGCTAAAGTATTGGTGTCATTCAAAGGGGATCCAGTGTCTGTCAGCCTGGGATGACATGCTCGACAAGCCACATTGCTTCGCTAGGGACGGCTTGCACCTGTCACCCCTGGGCTTTCGAATATTGGCTAAGGCTCTTGCCACCCCCATAGTGCCTTTTTTAGGCAAGGCTCAAAAGACAAACCCACCTCCATAGACAACACAAGGAAAAAGAAACTAAGGGTAATGCTGCTCAACGCCAGAAGTCTAAACCTCAAGATACATGCACTCGAGGCTCTCCTCAGTATGGAGAATATCAATATCTGTGCAGTAACAGAAACCTGGTTCAAGGCTCTCGAGAGCACCCCAGCACTACCAGATTATACCTCATACCATGCTTTTTGGCCCCTAAACTCAGACTGAACCACAAAAGGAGGGGGAGTATCCATATTCATCAAAGATATCCACACCTCCAGGTTAGTGGCGCTGCACGAAGCATTGGAGACCACCCATGTGCAACTAACAGTGGGCAAAACTGCCTTTCAGTTTGTAGCCTGCTACAGACCACCCTCCCAAACTCAGGAACCCCACTCAGCTTTCCTGAGAACACTGGAGAATATGAAGGTCTCTCCAAACACCATCATATTGGGTGACTTCAACTACCCAAACATAGACTGGGAGCACTACTCAAGCCCCAACACCCTCGCCCAACAGTTCCTAGAATTTATAAACTCAAATGCTATGGAACAACTGGTCACCACTCCCACAAGTGGGCAAAACATATTGGACCTGATCATCACCAACATGGGGACTCTATGTTCCATACCAAAGGTATACCTCTCATTGGTAAGATATGACCATAAATTATGCTCACTGGACATCCGTATCCCATCCCCACCCCCAGCCAAGGAAACCACGGTGAATAACGTCTCAAAAGCAAACTTCACACTTCTCAAAACCAAGGTGTATCCTTCAATGCCCCCAGGCCAGTGGAAAATACGGCCCAAACTGCAGAATCCTTTACAAACGCATTCTATGGACACTTACAGGAATGCATGGATCATGCTATCCCAAATAAAACCAAGACTCACTCCTCCAAAGGCAGGAGACCTGTCAGGTGGACCCCAGCCATAAATAAGCTATACAGCAGAAGGAGGAAGCTACTACACGATAGAGCAAAATCCCAAAAAGGGAAGGCATCTCTGATCAGTACTAGCAAGAAACTATGATCCCTCATAAAATTATCTAAGGCCAGCTTTGAAAGAAAAATTGCACAAGACACTAAAGATAATCACAAGGCCTTCTTTAGTTATGTCAGGAACCTGGGTGGAAACTCCCAGATATGCTCTGAGTTAGTGCAAAATGACAAAAAATACACTGAACCCACAGAGATTGCCACCATCCTGGCAGACAGGTTCAGTGCAACCCCCCCCCCCAAAAGAGCAAATGTCTATCCCAACAGAGTGTAGCCTCGCTGACATCACAGATGCACAAGTGAGAGCTGCCCTCTCCAAAGCAAAAAACACAGCATCAATGGGACCGGACGGTGTCCCGGGCTGCGTCTTACATGAGCTCCAAGCAGAACTGAACCCTCACATAAAGTCACTGTTCAATCTCAGCCTTACTACAGGATATGTACCCAAGGAATGGCATACAGCAACAGTGGTCCCACTCCACAAAGGTGGTGCCACAATGGACCCCGGAAATTATCGCCCTATAAGCCTGACTAGCCTGGTCTGCAAAGCTATGGAGCGTATCATCATGGAACTCATAAATAAAGACATTGGGAACCTCCAAACACTGGATCTTACCCAATTCAGCTTTGTTAAGGGCAGATCTTACCTCTTGAACCTGGTCAACTTCTTTGAAACAGTCATCAAGGCCATAGATGAAGGGAAGGTAGTCCACACAGCCTACCTGGACCTCGCAAAAGACTTCGACACAATACCCCACTCGGGCATCATAAATAAGCTCACCAGCTTAAATATCAACCCCTATGTCACAAGATGGGTTGCAAACTGGCTCAGGGATAGAACCCACATGGTCAGAATTGCAGGTGCCATGTCAGACTCTAAACCAGTTACAAGTGGCATTCCACAAGGCTCAGTCCTGGGACCTCTCTTGTTCGATATATATCTCTCTGAGGTACAGGCTAACACGGGAGGACTATGGCTGACCAAGTTCGCAAATGACTGCAAACTGGGTGCCATAATCGACTCACCAACTGACACTAGCATCCTCCAAAAGGGTCTCACAGAGACGGATAACTGGTGCCAGAGCCATGGCCTAAAGCTAAATGCCAAAAAGTGCATAGTCATCCCCTTTGGGAAAAACAAAGTGCCCACAAATTACCACATAGGTGGTAATCCATTAAGTACGTAAGAAGTAATTAGGGATTTGGGGACCCAAGTAGATAGCATTCTCTCCTTTGACAATCACTTTGCCAAAGTGGTTAGAAAGACCTTCTATATAGCCCACCTTATCATGAAAGGGTTCACATCTAGATCAAAAGAGGTCATTGTGCCCCTCTACTCATCACTCATCAGGCCCATAATTGAATACAATGCCCCATTTGGGATGTACCTTACCCGACACCTGCAGCAACTGGAAAGACCCCAAAAGTACCTCACCAAGAGGATCAAGGGACTCAAACAGATGCCCTACGCAGTTAGGCTAAAGAAGCTCCAGCTCTACTCAGTTGCTTACCACCTATTCAGAGGTGATCTGTGCCTAACGTATAAAGCCATGTCCAAACCAGAATTGATGGACATGCTCCACCTCAGGAAATCCAAATCCCTTAGAGCTACACGCTCCAGGGACTTAAACCTCAGCACAGAAATAAATAGGACATGCTGGAGGGACAGATTCATATCCCAGAGGCTCCCCTCACTCTGGAACAAAATCCCAATCCATGTTAGGCAGAGCCCCTCAATGACCCTCTTCAAGAGAAATCTTGACGAGTGGATGGGAGATCATAGGTTTACCCCTGGGATCTCTTCTGTGTCCCTACTAGACAGAGGCACAGTAAACTAACCTTAAAAGGGCTATCTTCTGTGACTATACAGCGGCATAGTCAACTAATCTAAAAGGGTGGTGAAAGCCAAACACACTCTGGCTAGGCTTATAAATGCCCTAGGACAGATATCCTAGTATCAATCTATGAACCTATGAACCTATAGCACAGTTTCTTATTAAGTACCTTTACCTTTGCATAAGAAGAATTAGTTACTTTGGTAAATCTGTTGGTTTGACATTGCCTAAAAAAGGCACTTATGAGGTGGCTAATTTCTTGGCTAGTGTTCAAAAGCCTAGTAGCAAAAGGTGCAGACCATCTCTGGCAAAGCAGCATGGTCTATAGATCATATCATCCCAGGCTGACAAATACTGGATACTGGTCTGATGAAATTCCTAGTTTGTTTCAGGGACGAAAGCGCTAACCTTTTACTGCAGTATAAATAAAGTGGATGTATCGCTTCTTCTTTGTGGAGTCCTTTGGCCTGAATTTGCTTTTCTGTGGATTATTGGTTTATTGCTGCTTTTTTGGTTTTGTTTGATCTGAAATACTGGATCCTCTTAGAGTGACACTAGTGGCTAAGTCAATTATCAAAGTTAACAATTTTCTGCTTGCATTGCCATATCATACTTGGAGAAGTTAGACTGCTGCTCAAAGCAAAGCTCATAACTGCTTGTGACAGGTATTCAGAGAGGTCCATCATGTCTCTCTTCATATAGTCCAGGGAAGTATATCTCAGGTCATTCACATCTACACAGACTATGACTGATCATACTGGTAGTAGTGGTTGAGCAACCTGAGTGCCTGCATGATCTTATGAATCCTGGTCCCTGACAGGCAACTAACTGTAACCCTCTCTTTATCCAACCTGGTGAAGAGGGCATCTGTGTGTCTCACGAAGGCATCTCCTATGACTAAGATGTTTGAATGTGTGGTGTTTTGCCTCAATTTCTTGCTTGTGGAGACAATATATATATATATATATATATATATATATATATATATATATATATATATATATATATATATATATATATATATATATATATGGACATACACACACACACACACACACACACACACATATATACACACATATGTATGTGTGTGTGTGTGTATATATATATATGTGTGTGTGTGTATATATATATATATATATATATATATATATATATATATATATATATATATATATATATCATACTAACAAACAGCTAAGTGCAGACACAATAGATGTGGTGAACTAAAGCCTATTATTTTATATATACACTATATACCTTACACATGTGTCTGCAACTATTTGGGTAAACATTAGGTTGATATAATGCATGTTTAATGCATGTTGAATGTATTTCATTTTGCATCTGTATGCCACTATTGGGCCTACTCTGAGTACTGCATGTCTCTTGTCATGTAATAAGATAACTTTTCCTGCATGTATGCAACAAGTATTTGTGGGTAGTTGGGTAATGCCGTAATCATAAATTAGAAATATTCAGTTCATTATACACTTAATTGCATTGTATCAGGATGTCAAAGCCAATTATAATAGTATGAACTACTAGTTAGTACAGATATTAGTACTGCATAGGAGTGGTACATGACCGCATTTTTACATTTCTGCTGTGTGCACAGTAAATGCATGCTAATGTGTATGAACCAATCAACTGTCTTTTGCACATTGCATCACAGTGTTCAGTATTGCACAAGCATGTGATCGGACTGCTCAGTGTACACATATCCGAAGATATTATCTGTGTGTATGTCTCCAGGTATTACCATTCTGCGCTTGATTCTTATCTGTCTGCAATACTCAAGCTATAACTGAACATTTCTGCAACCGCACTCATATTGCTCTCTGTTAATATGTCCTATACTCTAACAATACTCATCTACTAGATTTTTTTTGTTAATCTGTTGTGGTTTTGCTGATTGTGATAAGTTCTGAGGAAGTGTGGATCTCCTGAGCCTTCCTCTCCATGATACACTTATACGACATCACACAGATATTTATTCTTCCAGGCTAGAGTCACCAGCTGGTATGGACTAGTGAAGACAGGGGACTAGAAAAAAGTAAGATGGGAAAGCCAACACTGCTTCTCACAATGGATGGCTTGACACAGGACAGGGATACCCAACTCCAACATGGAGGCATCATTCAGCAAGCAAGCAGATGATAGACATGAACACCACTTTAAGAGCATCCACAGCATCTACTAAGGTGTGACACAGCATCATATATCGCATACTCTGGCCACTGTTCATGGCTCTGCCCTTCACTGAGGCATCATGAATGGCCTGTGTCACACAAGCATGTCATCTCCAAGTCTCTTCTTTAGAGGGATGAGCAGTGATAGAATCATTTTCCCTTCCCTTTCCTTACCAGCTCTCACATGTGCTCAGAATACTAATTGAAGCCAGGCTGGCGGAGTCATAGTAAATATTCTAGTTAAGGTGCTGTGTTTCAGTGGTTGGCATAATGCTTAAGATTTGTTACCTTATAAACCCAATGTGCAAGATTTGATTCTTACATAGGGTGAATGACTACGCTTCAGATGCCCTGTTAAGAGAAGTTAGCCTAGCACAAATCTGTGTTATTCCTTTACACCAACAGAGATGGTGTCTCCTGTATGATCTGTGGAATTTGATGCACACTTTTGGACTCTATAAGGATTGGCAGATATTGGTTCTATCTGCTAGCAGTCTACAAAATTATAAAATGTTGTATGCTAATAGAGTTCATCAGTGATATTATATAGTGCTGAAGAGCAAAATATAACAGCCACTATATCATATATGTCTGTAGTATTCTCAGATGCTCATATATATAAATGGGAGTGCTCACACATGAGAATATTAAGTTGCTGTCTGATACTAAAGTATTTCCATTTATTTTGTGCAATATCTGTTGTAGTATATCATTTTTTAGGCCTATGTTCAGTGTGTACATGACTACTGTATATTTGTCAGGTATTTCTTAAAACTGAAGCCTGGAAAATACTATCTGTATATTTTAAAACTGCCTATATTTGTGATGCTTCCTTTGGAAAGCACTCTGGGTAGATGAAATGAATTCCACTGTAATGCATGTTGTTGCACCTTTTGTGGACACTGATACATGTATTTTTACATGCGCTTCTCTTACATTCGCATGGCACATTATTTGCACAAAAAGCTGCTTGTTATATGCAAATACCTATAACAGTATGGTGCACATCCCACATCCAAAGGTAGTTGCATATCTCTGAGGCTGTGCAAAAAGAGGAATCAATGTAAGTTTAGATGGAACAAGTTTTCTGTCCCTCTCTATAGATTCTCACTCTCTCTCGTCTTTGTCTACATATATATTATATGGGTACATGCCCTACATACAGTCATATATATGTGGATCTAGTTGGTAAAATCAAAGTCACCTAGCAATGACTGCTAAAATGTTTTTGAAAATGCAGACATTGACATGCTGTTACACATGCACCAAGAAACAGCCTCATAGCATGCAATTTTTAAACAAACAAAAACAAAATCTTTGTTTTTTACAAGGAGCAAGCCCCACACACCCACTATATATATATATATATATATATATATATATATATATATATATATATATATATATATATATATATATATATATATATATATATATATATATATATATATAAATAATATACCAACAACGAGATTGCACAAAAATGGGACAAGGCCATATTCTTCAAGTTCAAAAATTGTACAGTCTTGGACACGTCAACAAGCTGATTAGTCAATCATAAGCAGTTTAATAAAGAGCTGCTCACCAACCAAACACAAATTCAGCCCTTTGCAGGGAACCCGTGCATACCATAAACAGAGCCAACATACACTGCATTACTGCATTATCTATAATTCTGCATGCATAAAAATTTACATGCACATTACACACAAACTGTCTTTATTAAATTGTCCCTTTAATTATGCCAAATAATATTACCCTGACATTTTAATTACTCCGTGAACATGATGTGCTTTTTGTCTCCACTCTGACCCTAATTACCATTCCGATGCTGTGGGATGTGTCATTTACATTACTGGTATTTACACATACTAACATTCTGGTTACACCATACCAGAAATAGGGCAAGATTTGTTGTTTAATAACTGACATACCTAAATTACAGTTGTACACTCATTATCAAAGCCACTGCAACTCAAAGTTGAAGTTATACAGTTTGCAGAGCCTGGTGAGCTTAAATGCTTATACAGAGACATAGACCATGTTAAAACATTGATTCTCTTATAAACCAAACAATTTAAACACTTGGAAACATAACACAAAATTCTGCCAATTTCAAACTCATCATTTTGTGTGCAGGCTGTTTCTATTGCATGATTTTTAATTCAGTACTTTCACATTCATCTGTCTCTCATTCATAAATGGGTTATACAACTCCTCTTCATTGTCACACATGAGTGCGCACACACGCACACATGCACACATGCACACGCTCACACACACACACATGCACATGGTCACACATGGACACACTGCTTCATTTGCAATTAACACACACACACACACACACACACACACACACACACACACACACACACACACACACACACACACACACACACACACATATGACATGCCTCCAGAGAAATACTTATAGTAATATAACAGTGGATTTACATATGTATGGTGGCTGAGTGAAAGAATAATATATTTCATTACATTTTTTGTTCTTCTGTTACTGCACTGCGTGATTTTTCATTTTGTAAGAACAGCACGATGTTGAGCAACAAACAGAAGTTTTTTGAGAGGTATGTTTTATCACTTGCACTATAATGGCACTAAACATTTCATGAGGCTGATGTAATTTACACAGAAGGTATTTTTTTTCTAGGCTGGGCACTTTCTTCAGCATGCAGCATTACGGTACACCAGCAGTCTTGATTTCTTTTCTGGCCCCAGACTAGAGTTGAGTTGAACCTGGGGAGGCTTAGCTGACACCTGTAGACCGGTAAATGAAGAGACGAATGGTGTGCAGCAGGGAGGAAAAAAAAAACATTTTTTCGTTCTGTCTTGAGCGACTGATTTCAAAAATTGTTATATTACACTACTCCAAGATTTGCAGCAATTAATGGCATAATAGTGTCAGACTGCGATGCCCCTGATGAGCTGCAAACATTCACTAGTGAGTTATTAACCCTTGCTCATGTGTGATACGTATGCGAGATGTAACACTGGCAAAACCGATTTATATCAAACGCATGTCTACAGTACATGTTGGCTTTGCATACATTACGAATATATCCACACACACACACACACACACACACACACACACACACACACACACACACACACACACACACACACACACACACACACACACACACAAACACACATAAACACATACACAGAATGTAAAATCAAGACGGTTGACCTCACCGTCACAGCTAGCTCTAAGAATCAGCGTGCAGGCTATACTCGAATAAGGCAAGGAGGATGTAATTCCACAAAAATATTTAATGAAGTTCACAAATAAATCCAAAGTTGTAGCACTCTAATTTACAATGTAGCTGTCAAGCGCTTTCATTTGCTTTCCGCAAACTTCTTTAGAACAGCTGATATACTCAACGCTCCGTATTTTAAAAATTTTTTGGCGCCATTACGAATGCTGAATTTCTAGAATATTTGAATAATACCAGTGATTTTTTGAAATTCACTTATAGTGTCAGTCAAGATGGAATATCCTATTTAGACACTTATATAAGGCACAAAGAACATGGTTTTCAATCCGAGATTCATAGAAAGAAAACATTTTCAAACGGGTATACGAAGTATTCTAGTCAACACCCTAGACGTGTTAAAAAATATTTACAAGGGGCAATGTATCCGAGTAGCTAGAATGTCATCAA
>NC_056735.1:914352332-914529832 GCF_019279795.1 Protopterus annectens
ATAAGATAGTGAGAGGAAAAAAAACATGCTAGAACATGCACAATGTCTTAAAACATAGTAGAGTTCAAAAGTTACATACAGTAGTAAGAAGTGTAACTGAAACTGGTAACAATGCAGGCAAAAAAGTCAACATATAATTATGAAAGTACACTGTGGACAGGAGATAATCTCCAAGCACATATCAAAAATACAAGTCTGTAGTGCTGTAGGCTGTGAGAGAGCCATCTATTAATGGATTTGAAAGAAGGGGAGCATAGATGGTTGCTGTAAGATAAAGTAGAGGAATACAAGAGGAGGGGATGATGGTGTTAAGTAGGGTGATTGCATAAGCATGACCAAGATTGACGAAGAGTATCTTTTAGTGCTGTTTTAAAAGAGTTGGGGTTTGGGATAGATCTAACACTTGGTGGTAGTTTATTTTAGGCTTTTGTCACTGAGTAGCTGTAGAAGAGTTTGCCAATATTTTTGTTGGGCACGCAAACCTGAAAAAGATGCTGTTTAGAGCTATGGAGAGTACAGTTCGGAGTGTAGGGATGGATGAGGGAAGCAAGAGAGAGGGGCAGGAGGAGGGTTCATGTAAGATAGAATTAGTAATGAGAAGCTGGGGTAGTAGGATCTGATGATGAAATTCCAGCCAGTGTAGGCTTGTCCAGGGTAAGCAGTGGTGAAACTGGTAGGGGTGGTTAGAGGTAAATAGCAATTTTGTTATAGGTGAGTTCCAATTTAGATAGAAGGTTGGATTGGAGGTGTGTAAGAATAGATGCTGCATAGAGTAGGGTGGGAAGTAGGAAGGCTTGTGCAAGGGAGACCCTAGAAGCATTTGTGAGGATTTTTTTATGCCTGTATAGTAGGCCTAGCTTTTGATGAGTCTTCTTAATACACTGTTGTGTATGTAGATTGAACATTAGCTGGTCATCTAAAATAACACCTAGAAGTTTTGTATAAGGTTCAGCAGAGATGACAGTATTGTTTAGGGAGGAGACAGTGATGGCAGCTTTATGATGTCGTAGAGGTTTTGGGAGGAATAGAAGTTTAGTTTTCTTAGGGTTAAGTAGAAGATGGTTGGAAGCCAGCCATTTTGCAATTGATAGCAGAGACTCTTAGGTGAGGGTGTAAAGAGGGGAGATATTGTCAGAGCAGGAGATGATAGTGCAGTCATCTGCATATTGTATAACTTAAGAGAGTGGAAAGGAAGAGTGGAGGTCATTAATGAAGATATTAAATAGTAGAGGTCCAAGGAGTTTGAATTTGTTAACTAGGGTAAAGCACTGATCCCATTGGACCCATTTCAGTCTTGGCCTGGGATTGTTTTCAGTATAAAATGTAGCACAAAAATTGTGTGTTTCTGCCTTTCAGAAATTAGCTCTTCAGTATGAACTAATATACAATCAATGTAGTCATGGCTCATTTTGAGACATAAGTATTCATATAACTTTCACATCAGAGGTGACTATTTTAAGTAAAATTTAGTATGGGGAATGCAGCGCCCCACATCTGGGGTGTACTGAAGGCAGTATCTCCTTAAACACTTCCTTGGTTCATAGACATTTAACACATTTTGCAGTGCAATTTAACATGGGTGGCATGAACGATTTGAAAACGCAGCTTGCATGCTCATGCGTAGGAAAAAAGCAAGATGTGCAGTGCACACTAATGACTACACAATGACATGGGATTTCTGAATTCCATGCAAATGACCAACAAAGGCTATTCAACTGATGACAACCAAAATGGCTGAAAGATTCAGAAATGTGTAAATTTACCACATACCAATGTTTTCAGATTAAGTCTAATTTGGTGTAATTATTTAAACTGCATTCTTATTTTGCATTTTTTAGAGACTGTAAAATTATTGTTCTTAAAATGTATTGTAATACTTTGGAGCTTTTTTTCCAGGGCCTCCAATGAAAATGGTCGTACTTTCCACTAATCAAATTTCAATATATAAAATAAACAATAACAAATAAATGATGCATGTTTCATAACAGGTCCTACTAAATCTTAAAAAGTGTGAGCGATGCTAGGAGTACTAGCAGCAATAGCTCAGTAGCATGTCTTACCAGCTGCTGTCACAGCTAGTGGATGTTGTGAGTCATGACCATCTGCAAGAATGGAGGGGTTACAAATATTGTCTGACATATCTCCAGATTTATAAGAAGATTGTGAACCATTTTATTGTGTACAGATCAGCTTTAAGGAATCTAGTTGAACTCTGTCACCCATAAGCAGGAGAGGGTGATGACGTATGCAATGCCCCTTTCTAGCGATATTAAGGTGTGTGTAGCTCAGATGTGAGGTGCTTTGAATGATGAACTGGTGGCACATTAGGAATCTGTCAGGCATCAGCCTCAAAAATCTTAAGCCAATTCCTTGATGCCATGCTATTTCATGTAGAAGAGCATAACTGGGTTCCTTGGGCTCCAGATGGGAGGAACCATCATTATCTAAGCATTTTGCAACCTAACCCATTTTCTTGAGGTCTGGTGAGATAACACATTAAAAACACACCAAATATTTTATTAAAGCTTTCGGGTCTACACCCTTCATCAGTACAAATCAACTACTCACATTCAACATTTAAATAGGAGATAAAAGTATATCACATGTTTCAGCCAACCTATCAAACATTTAGCAATCAAATCTTAAAGAAACATATAAATAACTTTTAAATATATATATATATATATATATAGATACTATTAAAATACATAATAAAACATCCATTTATAAACTCTTACTAAAAACATTTTGGGCTGGATTCACGATGGCTTGCACGGAGTCTAAGAGTCGTGTAAGACTCCATGCAGCCATCGTGATCCAGGAACAGCCCTAAATCCCATGTAAGAGACCAGCTAAAACGACTCTTACACGGGCAGGGCGTGGATATGCTAATCACCTACTTGCAGCCGAAAGGCATGCAAATGAGGTAGATTAGCGATCCACGAAGCTGAAACCAGCCCGTGTAAGAGTCGTGTTAGGTGCAGAAATGTACTCAGTTGACAACTGAGTACGTTACTGCAAATAACACAATGGAGCCATGACAGCTCCAAATAAAGTGTACATATGTTGCAGTCAGCATGCCAATGGCCAAATATGTGGCCATTGGCACGGTAACCCGATGCAAACATGAAATAAAATACTATTTTTTTTCTGCGATCAGCGATGTTTAAACACAGCGCAGCCCCACGCAAACGGGCTGCGCTATATAAAACATAAAAATAAAGGTTTGAAACCCACAAATGTGGGTTTTATGTAATGCATGGATTTGCAATGCAGGGACTAGCAGACCAAAAACAACATGGCCACCGTCTAGTGGTTGCTAAGGGGGGAAGCTGAGTGTAAGACATGTAACTAAGCATTAGTAGGCAATCCTATGTAAATGAGGGGTAGGATAGTAAATTACACTGTCACATAGCAAATAAGCACATTCCGTGTAGTGTAAGAGTTAGATAAGGGGGAGTAACAGAGTAGGAGATAGGTGACATCACAGGGGGGAATGTCAGGAAGAAATCAAGCTCATTGGAGCAAAGTGGTATGTGAAAGATGTCAATCACAGAGCATAAAAAGAGAAGTGTCAACAGATAAGCATGGGAATGTCAAAAAATGGAAGGTGTACACTGTGGCCAACACCAAAGTTTCTTGTTGTGCGTGCATGCGCGTGTGTGCGCACTAGGAGCCGCGAGTAAGACAGAGTGCGCGCGTGTAAGGCACAGTAAGCATGTAGGAGCCTGTTTAAAGATCTGTAAACCTGTTTGCGCTGGTGCGTGCGCGTTTTAACCCGAATAAGCAGATTCTAGTCCGTGTAAGCATGTGTGCGCGTGTGGTAGCCACTGTGAGCGTGTTTTCACTGGTATGCGCGCAGCTCCCCCCTGAGGAAACAGAGAGGAAAAAGGAAGCAGAAGAAATAGTAGGAAACTAGCAGGGAATACTGGTAGAGCTAGCAGGTGAAAACAATTAGAAGCAGGCAATTACACAGGCAGAATACTAGCCCAGCCCAGCACTTAAAACACTGCAAACAGCATTGCAATATGTTTCTCTCAAGAGACACTGCAAGACAGGAGTAAGCTAGTAGAAGTGAAAACTGAAAAAGCTGCACTCAGACCAAAATGCTAGGGGCTGCCATAGCTGTTATAAGGAGACATAGGAGACTTGCTGAGGGTGGTGACAATGCAAATGTTGCCAGACAACCCACAGTGAGGAGACGGAGAAGAGTGTACAGTCCCAGGGTCACCTAGCAGGGGTTACATGAGCTGGAGATAGTGGAGCGCTATAGAGTGGACAGAGACCTCCTGCAGCAAATTGTTGAGCTGTGCAGGCCACGCCTCACACACAGAACCAACAGAGGGGAACCCATCCCAGTGGAAACCAAGGTATGTGTTGGCCTAAGAATACTAGCAACAGGTACCTTCCAGAGAGCAACTGGTGATATGATGGGGATATCACAGGCATCAACCTCCAGGGTACTGCACCAGTTCCTGAATGCCATGTCAGCACATGTCGGTGAGCATTTATATTTCCCCAATGCCTGTGAGGTATTGGCCAGCAATATGCATCTCTTCCAGCAAATAACGGAAAACCCTGGTGTAGTGGGAGCAATAGACTGCACGCACATATGCATCAAAGCACCAGCCGGTGAGCAGGGTAGGGCCTACATTAACCGCAAGGGCTTCCCCTCCATCAACTGCCAGGTCGTATGTGATGCCCAGGGCATAATAATGAATGTGTGTGCTGGCTGCCCTGGGAGCTACCATGATTCCCATATCTGGCATTTGACGCAGCTGTACCAGACATTTGGCAATGGGGACATCCCACATGGTCACCTAGTAGGGGATGCAGAATATGCACTGGAGCCGTGGCTGATGACACCCATCAGAAACACACACACACTTGAACAGGAATGCCATAATGAGGCACACGCACAAACACGTAATGTAATAGCGCATGTGTTTGGGCTGCTCAAGTCACCCGGTGCCTGGACACATCTGGTGGAGCGTTGCAGTACTCACCAACTACATGTACCCAAATTGTCATGGTAAGTGCTATGCTACATAATATGATTCTGTGAAAACAGCTGCAGCAGGACCAGCATAGGGCCGGGACAAACAGCCCCCCACCATTGCCAAGGCCATCACAGGCAGAGCGTGACTCGGAGGAGGACCACCCTGAGCCTGCCCCAGTAGGCAGAAGGAGGCGTGCCCAGTATGCCCTGGCCTTGGCAAAGAGGCAACGCATAGCACATACACTGGCTCAGTAGGAACCCCTCTCTGACTCACTCATATAGTAACAGGGACGCCTAACATGACACAACCTGCTCTCAAACATGTACAGGGAGTGTAGTATGTGCATCCGACAGAGGCAGCCCTGCAGCACCACCTGAGGCATGATTGCCATGTGTTAAGCAATGTAACACCATCTAGTATATGCAAACATGAAGACCTTGCCTAACATCTCACCCTCACCAAGCATGATGCCACACTATGAAGACAACAAGATCAAGTACAATAATTGGCTGAGGTATTGCTGTTAGCAAGGGGGAACTCATGGCTGACAGCCTGGGCTGACATGCCGAGCAAGACATGATGCCCCACCTGCTAGGGATGGCACACACCCAGCACACCTGGCTATGTGGATACTGGCAAAGGCTGTTGTCACCCCCACTGTGCCTTGAATAGGTAAAGCTGGAAACACAAACCCACCACCATAGGTAGCACAAGGAAGTAATGCTACCCAACACCAGAAGTCTAACCTGCAAGGTGCATGCAGACCAAACCCACCACAGCATGGAGAATGGTAATATGTTTTCTGTAACAGAAACCTGGGTCAAGGCCCAAAAGAGCACCCTAACACTACCAGGTTATGCCTCATACCATGCTCTACAGCTCCAAAACATGGAACACACGACAATAGGAGTGTGGCTATCAGTAATTATCAAGGATAACCACACCCCCAGGTTGGTACCACAGCAAGAAGCAGCATGGACTATCCGCAGGCAAGTAACACTGGCTCAAACTGTGTACCTGTTTGAAGCCTGCTACAGACCACACTCACAAACCCAGGTACCCCAGCCAGCCTTCCTGAAGACACTGCAGAGTATGAATGTCTCAGCAAATACCAAACAAGGCACACACAAAGTATGACATAGGTGGCAATCCATTATGTATGGAATAAGTAATCAGGGACCTAGGGACACAAGTGGACGGTAACCTGTCATGTGACACTCACATTGCCAAGGTGGCCAGGAAGACCTGCTATATTGCCCACTTTAATATGAAAGGATGCACATGTAGAGCAAGAGAGGTCACTGTGCCCCCATACTCTTCCCTTATCAGGCCCATACGTGACAACAATGCCCCAGTTCGGATGTACCTTACCTTACACCTGCAGCAGTTAGAAAGACCCCAAATGTACCTCACCAACAGGATAAAGGGTCCAAACATTGGACATCTGCAGCCTGGCTGAAGAAACCACAGCCCAATTCGGAAGTATACTGCCCAGTCAGAGGTGATGCATGCCTGATGTACAATGCCATGTCCAATCCAGAATGAATGGACATGCCCCACTGCAGAAACCCCAAATCCAGCAGAGACACCACAGTGAGATATCTGAACCTCCACACTTAGATAAATAGGATGTGCTGGAGGGACAGATCCATAACCCAGAGGCTCCTGACACACTCGAACAGAATCCCAGTCCATGATAGGCTGAGCCCCACACTCAAACTCAACAAGAGAAATCTGGTGAAGTGCATGGGAGATAGTAGGTGTACACTGGGGGCCATACCTGTGTCACATCTAGTAAAGTAAAGCCTACATGGGCATAATATGCACATTGCAAGGGGTGTCGAAACTCACACACAGTCTGTCAGTGCTCAAACAAGGCCAGGGCAGATAGCCTAGTATGAACCTATGAACCTATGATGATACAAATTGTGCAGGACACAAAGGATTATCACACAGCTGTCCTACCTGATGATAGGGACCATGGTGATAATCCACAGATATGCTCTGCAGCACTCTAATATCACAAACAATATACCAAACCCACACACATTGCCAACATCCTACCTAACAGATTCCTTGCAAACTCCCCACCAGCACCTAACTGCCAAATATCTATCCCAGGAGAGTGCTGGCCCCCTGACATTGCAGATGCTGAGGTAACAGCCAGCATCCACAAAGCACAGCACACAGCATCAATGGTACCAGATGGTATCCTGGGTTGTGTCCAACAAGTACTGTAAGAAGAATGGAACAGCAAATAGCAGTACTGCGCACTATCAGTCCTACCACAGGATATGTACCCAAAGAGCAGTGTACAGCAACAGTGGTCCCTCACCACAAAGGTGGTGCCTGAATGGATACTGCAAACTATCACCCCTCAACCCTGACTATCTAGGTTGGCAAAGTAATGGAGAGGATGATCATGGATCCCATGAATAACGAGATTGGGTACCTACAGACATTGGACCCTACCCAGTGTGGCTGTCATAGGGTCGATCCTGCCCCTTACACATGTCTGACTCATGTGAAACGCGCACCAAGGCCATTGATGTGGGGAATGTGGATCACACAGCCTATCTGGACCTTGCTAAACCCTTCTATACAATACCCTAGTTGGCGGTACAGATAAGCTCACCAGCCTAACTATAAACCCCTATGCAAGTAGATGGGTTTCAAACCAGCTCAGGGACAGAACTGACCTGGTCAGACATGCTGCAGCCATGGCAGACTGCAAACCAGGTACAACTGGCATCCCACAAGGCATGGTCCTGGGACCTCTCTTGTATGCTATATATGTCACATAGGTGCATGCCAACATGGAAGGACTCTGTCTGAACAGGTTCGCAGAGGACTACAAACTGCCCACCATATCGGACCCTCCAACTGACACAAGCAACCTACAAAAGGCACACATAGAAACAGACAAGTGGTGCCACAGCCATGTCAACAAGCTAAATGCAGAATAGTGTATAGTCAACCCCTGTGGAAACACAGTGCATGGCCAGAAATTACCAGATAGGTGTTAACCCAGTAAGTACATCAGGAGCAATAAGAGACCTGGAGACACAAGGTGATAGATATCCTGCATGTGACAACCATGTGTATGTAGTGGTTACAGAAACATACCATATACCCACCTAATCATGAAGGTAAGCACAGCTTGGTTAGGGTAGGTCAATGTGCCTCTCCAGTCATCCATCAGCAACCTCACAATTGTGTACAATGGCCCTTCAGGGATGTACCTTAGCAGACACCTGCAGCAACTGGAAAGACCCCACAAATACCCCACCAGGAGGATCGCAGAGCTGTAACAGATGCCATGTGTTGCCTGATTAAAGAAACTGCAGCTCCACACAGTGCAATACCGCCTGGCTGGAGGTGAACTGTGCCTGATGTATAGAGCCATGACCAACCTGGTATCAATGGACATTTGGCACCATGTAAACTCTGAATGCTGGTGACCTATGCAGCTGACAGGCCTGAACCCCAGCACAGACATAAACATGACATGCTGTACCGATTGGTCCATAACCCAGAAGCTCACTCCACTCACGACTAAACTCCCACTATAGGTTATCCAGGGAGTCCCTCATTGACTGTCATCCAGAGGAATCATGATGACTAGATGGGAGATGGTAGGTGTACCCTGGATATCACCTGTATGTCACGGGTAGACAGAGGCACAGCACACTAACCGTGACATATGTCATGGCAAACACCAGTAAATGTGTGTTGAAGGACAAACACTCTCTGACTAGCATTACAAATGGACTAGGGCACATGGCCATTGTTTGTCACTGTCCACACAAGTTGTGGAATACGTTAACAATGTTGGACAATCATGTACTATGCTGTCCATATCTGAACAAAATGCAACATGGTCATATCTGCACAACTGGCCCTCAACCAGTCTGGTGTGCTCACTATAAATATTACAAGCAGTGATAGGACTGAAACCGATTATACTGTCAACCACAGTGAAAGTACTGCACCAGTACACTATACGACAATACAACTGTTTGGTCAGTAGGAAAGGATGTTGACAACTGTATGCAAACTATCCCATGGTGACCCTGCAGGCACAGCATAATGCCTGTTAGGTTCAGACACAAAGCAGTTGGGCAGTAAGAACACAACCTGATGTCCAACACTCAACTGTACATGTGAAATATAGATGGCGTCCACACACAAACACAAATGTGGTGGTCCACAGATCCCAGCATATGGAAAGGCCACACTGGGCATGCTCGCACACACAGATAAATGAGACGTGTCAGTCAAGAAGCCATACAAACTGCGAACTGGGCATGCTCACACACTTAGGCCATGTCACAGTTCAGCAGTTGCACACACATATCTGGCATATGTATGTGTTAACACAGGAACCTCCCACAATACAGACATCTGCCCAGTGCACACAGTGAAGTTACAACAGAGACATAAGTAAAGTACTGGATCCCACTCATATGCAAACATCTTCCACAGTACACAAGTTGTTTATAGAGATAGGGAAGGCTATGGCAATAAAGACCCACAAACAGTATATGAGCAACAAATACTTGCATCTGACAGGTAAACATATGGCCGTAGAGTGCAATACTAGAATGTTGTCCCTAGGGAATACAGAAGGCTATCCACAGTGTATTTGGCATCTACCTCCACAGTACAGTAGGCCACTGTGCCTGTGCAAAGTTAATGCATAGATATGCTCTCCCCTGTACTGATGGATAGTAACAGATGTACATACCTCTTCATCCATAACGATGTCAGCACACTATACATATGTCAGGAGCAGAAGTTATACCCGGTAATGTGAATAGCACGCTCTGCTACTGCGTCTCTCACAAGTATCATAACATAGTTAGGTAGGGGTTTGAATCCTGCAAGTGAATGTGTGTGGGGGAGTAGTGTGTGCAATTCCATGTGTAAGAGTAATGTCCCTTTTGGCAACTATTACTACACAACACATGCTGCATATTCTACTGTCTAAACACTGATGATGTCAGCACCCTATAATTACAGCAGGAGAAAGCAATGCTCCCAGTAATGCAAATAGCGCGCTCTGCTACTGCATCTCTCACAAGTGTCATAACATAGTTAGGTAGGGGTTTGAATCCTGCAAGTGCTCAGTGTGTATGTGAAATGTGTGTGGGGGAGTCATGTGTGCAATTCCATGTGTAAGAGAAATGCCCCTTTTGGCAACTATTACTACACAACACATGCTGCATATTCCACTGTCTAAACACTGATGATGTCAGCACCCTATAAGTAAAGCAGGAGAAAGCAATCCTTCCAGTAATGCAAATAGCGCGCTCTGCTACTGCGTCTCTCACAAGTGTCATAACATAATTAGGTAGGGCTTTGAATCCTGCAAGTGCTCAGTGGATGTGTGAACGTGTGTGGGGGAGTAGTGTGTGCAATTCCATGTGTAAGAGAAATGTCCATTTTGGCAACTATTACTACACAACACATGCTGCATATTCCACTGTCTAAACACTGATGATGTCAGCACCCTATAAGTACAGCAGGAGAAAGCAATCCTCCCAGTAATGCAAATAGCACACTCGGCTACTGCGTCGCCCACAAGTGATCTAACATAGTTAGGTAGGGGTTTGTATCCTACAAACGCCATGTGTATTTTTGTCACACAGTCTGTCCATGTGTGTGTGGTGTTGTCTCCAATATTGCACGACATACATTATATCAGTAATGTCAATGCACACATGATGTATGTGTGTGCCACCTACACATATGTACCTGTGAACTGCAATAGTTCCCATGTCTGAAGCCTGCCTCATGTGAATACATGGAATATGCATCAGACAACTGTATGACTGTGGTGTTCTGTGCAGGGGCTGCATGTGGTATGTGACTAGACAGTGTGGGTTGTAGATGGTGTCATCCCACCAGCAAGGGATACATGACTGGTCTGGAGCATATAGTCCACATGTTGGTGATGAACAGGTGCAGCATGTTGTCACCTCTTGTGGGAGTGGTAACAAGTTGTTCCATAGCAATGCAGGGAATGAATGCTAAGAACCCTTCAGATAGGGTCTTGGAGTTAGAGTAATGCTCACACTCCATGTTTGGGTAGTTGCAGTCCACCCATATAATGGTGTTTGTAGAGACCATCATATTCCCAGTGTTGTCAGGAAGGCCAAGTGGGTTTCCTGGGTATGGGAGGGTGGTGTGTGCCAGGCTATGAACCTGAAGGCAGTCTAACCCACTGCTAGTTGCACATGGATAGGCTCTGATGCTTTGTGCAGTGCCACCAACCTGGGGGTGTGTGTATCTGAGGTGCCTTTGGATACATCCCCCCTGTTCTGGTTTGGTGCATGTGTAGGGGACGACAAGCATGGTATCAGGAATGACCTGGCAGTGATGGTGTGCAACTGGGAGCCTTGTACCAGGAGTCTGTTACTGCACGGATATTGTGTACCCCATGCTAAGGACAGTTTCCACTGCATGCATCTTGAGGTTTACACTGCTGCTGTTGAGTAACATTTCTATTAGTGTCCTATCCCATGTGATACCTGTGTAGATGGCTATGTAATGTCAGCCTTGTATACAAAGGCACTATGTGCGTAGCAACAGCCTCTGCCAATATACAATGGCCCATGGGTGACAGGTGCAAGCTGTCCCAAGCAAAGCAATGTGGCTTGTCCAGCATGTAATCCCACACTGACAGGCATTGGATCCCCTTTGAATGTCACTGAAACATACGTTAATTGCAGAAACTGATCATCCTGTCTACATATTGGGGCAGCATTCTTGGTGAGGGTAAGATGCTACTCAAGGTCAGGGTCATACCAGCCTGTGCCACAAGCTCAGAGAGCCCCTCTATGTCCCCTAACATGTAGTCCAGGGAGGTGTGTCAGAGGTCATACACACTGGCACAGACAATGACTGAGTCATACTTCTACATGCCTTGGAGTGACGGTATGCTTGTGTTATGTGGTGGATCATAGTGCCCGACGAGCAGCTCAGGGTGACCTTCACCTTGTTCAGCCTGGAGAGCAGAACCTCAGTGTACCTGACGATAGAGGTACCTCATACAACTGTAGCAGGTGTGTTGAAGCTGTATGGCCTGTGACTGTTTGGCACACAGGCTTTGTGAGCTATGTGTTGCACGTGCTCTGCTCTGGCTTAACGTTTGCTTGTGTGTCTGCTTTGCAGGTGTCAGCTGCTCAGGCAGGATGCTATTCTGAGAGTCCAATAATGTACCTGTGTGTTTCTGTGTTTGGATTGCGGTCGTGGCAGGTCTATGGGAGACTGGTACTGTATTCACTGTAGTATCCCACTCCACCTGATAGGGAATGCCAGTGCTGACTGTGTCACCTGTGGGGGATACTACGTAGGCAAGACGGAACGCCAGCTCAGAAAACGTATTTATGAGCACATGAGAGATATTACTAGGAAGAACGATAATAATGCCTTATTTAGACATACAAACATTTGTGAGAATGCCAACTTTAAATTTTGGGTATTGGAAGAGGTGAAAAAGAATGATAGAGGGGGAGACTGGGAATCTCTACTAGAGTATAGAGAATTAATTTGGCAGCTTAAATTAGATGCTTGTGGTCCCAAGGGGATGAATGACCACCTTTCTATTAAACCAGCCTTGAAGCTTTTGGCAAACAACCCCAAATAAAAATAAAATAACAATGTATAATATAAAATTCTTATGAAACAACACTTAAAAGGTCTTACTAAATACTTTAATAGTGTAACATTTTAATATTTTAATATTTTATAATTTAAATTTTTAATATTTAATATTTATATTATTTATTTAATTATGTGTATTTAATAGGTGTTACAAAATAATAATATAATACATAAGTTGAACTTGTAGCATTTCAAGTGTATCAGTGTTCTTTTGATCTATTTATTAAGGTATTTATACAAATAAATATTTATGTTTGTATCTATATTCATATTTATAGTTATATATTTTTATGAAGTATAAAGACACATAAGTAATCATTTTTTATATTCATATTTTTATTTATATTAAGTTAATACTCGCATATCTATATGTGGGCAAGAACATTTATTGTCATTTAACATTACTATTACCAATATTTGTTTTGGCTAAGCATTTTCTTATGATAAGATGTCTCATGCAATAGGTAGGACTTGGACATAGCATTCAAACAAAGGGTTACATTTTTTAATTGGTTTCAATTAACTGATTCATTAATTAATTAGCTAACCAATAAGGGCTTGCAATGTGTATATATAAGATGATGAATTTTTATTGTATTTGTGATTCTGATGAAGGTGTTATGTGAAGACGAAAGCGCGCTCAATCACCAGTGTAATTTTATTCGTGTCAGTTTGTTTCTCTGTGGATTTTTGTGGCATTAAAACGTTTTGGACTATTTACAGTCTGGATATTCCTTCACGATTGCTTGGTAGAAGATTTAAGTGTTAGACTGGAGGACAGCCCTTTATGGTACAGCGATGGAGTTTTAGTCTTTTGGTAATTGGTGAATGCCAGTGCTGAGTTAAGAGAGCTTAGCCCCCAGTTTGGCTATGTGGTTGCATCTCTCACATGTGTTGTAAGTGTATGGGAAGGGGAGAGGGTTGTCTGTGTACATGAGGCAGCTGTAACATTGCCACATGACTCACAGATTCACCAACTGGACCTGAGAGTAGATCAACAGGTGACCTTTGCACATGCTACCATAGCATTGTGAATCCCATACTAAGTAACGACACATAGGGCCAATGGGGAATAAGGTACTCAAGGTGACTATGTGAGGGTGTAGTGCTCCTGATTTGTTAGTGCTGGCATATATGAATGTTGTCTTGAGCAAATGTGAGGTAAGTCATATGCAATGTGTTACAGGCAAGCTACATGCAAGCAGGACAAACAGTGACGTTCTGTCAAGTGAGACATGGACATCAGAACAGTAAGCAATACAGATGTCACTAGGGATCCACAGAGGCACTGTAAATCTGCACTGCAGCAGGAATCAGTGTTTCAGGAACATAACAAGAAAACATGCATACAAACAAAGCTACAGTCAGCAGGCCTGTATGTAGACTATGCTACAACAAACAAGGTGTACGACTTCCAGTAGGTAACAGTGCATATATGCAGGCACTATAAGCCTGTACCCAGACATTCACAGGTCAGACGGGCTGGGTCCAGCCACACCCCCACAAGTGTATAGACCACATACCTTCGTAATGTTGAATAACTGGCCTGATACCCAAGTGCTCATACCTGTAATAATACACATGTCAAATAACAGACACTGAGCCCTCATTCAGCAGTTCCAGACTTAGTATGATGTATGCTACCTATCCTGGCACCACAGTATCCTTGACATGTATGGACACCCTCCCTCCTGTCATAGTTAGTTCTGTGTTTTGGTGCTGTCATGCATTGTATGAGGTGTGACCTTGTAGTGCTAGTTTGCTCTTGTGAGCCTTGAACCTGTTGTGTAGTACTGCACAGATATCAACATCCTCAAACATCCTCATTGCAGAGTCGTGTGTGGACAGCATGCAACTTGCAATTGACATGACCATCATTGAGTATCAATATGTACATTGTCGTATCCCCTGTACTACCTATGTAGGTGGCCATCCCTTGACAGCCTCACCACCAGTATGCAAAGATGTGCAGACAGTACACTGTGGTAATTAGTATGGGTGTACAAAACAATGCAATGACATTCATACTGTAACTGCATCAGACATGCTGGTATATACCCACAATGATATCATTACACTGTACTGTTGTCAACATCATACTATTACAAAATGTCTATGTAGTCACCCTGTGCATCAGCACCATGTTAACCTGTTCCTGCACCGATTTTACAGATTGCAGGAGGTGGCACAATTTCATCATATGCACAGGGTGTGTACATGGTATGCCTGAGTCTGCCACTGATACAACTAGTTGACATGTCTGTGTGTGTGTGTTGGTGAGGGACAGCAGTACAAGATGAGGCAATGTTGATGCAGTGTGTGCATGTATGCGGTAGCCCTAGGTGTTATCACTTTGCATGTGTGTATGCATGCACACAGTCCCACCTCATGGCTGCCATATACAGGTGTTTGTGGACAGCCACAAACTGTACCTGCCAGGTCATACAGATCACTGTCTGTGGCCATGGACATGGTACCTGTGCCTGGCAGGGGTGCTACGGACCGTATCAGGTACTAAGCCAGACTGGGTACTGTCATCAGAAGCAGGTGGTTGGTGACTGGAGACAGGTCCCTTTTGGGACTGTCCAGCGCCACGTGCATGTGGTGTTCCTGGGGCGGTCTGATGACAGCACAGACCCAGCATTGCTGGGGCTGCTGCTGGCACTATGTGAGTGGCCCGGGCCTGTTGTCATCTGCGATGGCTGCCAGCTGCTGCTGTTGCTGGCATACGGCCACATCGATGCCTCAACCGTCCACCATTGCCCTGGCTCATGGACATGTAGTTGTGGAACAGATCTAATGTGTCCCCGCAATGTCTGTCAATGACCTCAGTGAAGTTACGGAAGGCAGCCGCAACATCACGCATACTGTCACTCATAGCTGTGCGACATCCTCTCAGCTCCCTCAGACCCTGTCTGGTGTACCATTCCATACGTGACTGTGCCTGCATTACAGCCTGAAACATAGCTGAAGTTGAAAGACCTCTGTGGGCACGTCTGACAGGGGCGGTGCGCCCACGGATGCTCCCACGAGAACCCCTGCACGTCTGCCTGTGTGGTACCATGTCAGGACCCGGGCCGTGGCTGCTGTGTGGGGATGCATGTGCCACCGATACCACATTACCCTGGTCAATGCCCACTGTATCCTCTCCATCACCTAGGGACATTGGTGACAAAGGATGTATTGCCAGGATGACTGTGCGCATTGATGAGGTCGACAGCTGTGTAGTGCCAATTGGCTGACCAATGATGGACCCTGGCACACCTACCTGTGCCATTACACAGGTATCATCATTATCACTATCCACAGCAGCTGATTCAGGTTCTCTGCTGCACAACACCAGAGCAGCACCAGAACCTGTGGGAGTAAGACAGGAAACACAGTTTACAATGTGTACACAATGTCACCACTGATACACACATGCACACATGCACACATGGGCACATGCACACATGCACACATGGGCACATGCACACATGCACACATGGGCACATGCACACATGCACACATGTACACATGGGCACATGGGCACATGCATACATGCACACATGCACACATGCACAGATGGGCACATGGGCACATGCACACATGCGCACATGCACACATGCACACATGGGCACATGCACACATGCACACATGCACACATCTCAGTATATGAGATATCAACACACAGACACAAACACACCTGCAATCAAACACATAGCACTACTGCTTCAGCCTATTATTACTGTTAGTATCAAGAGTATTGAAGGTAATGGTATTACACACTCACCAGCATGGATAGGCTGCCTTGCTGTTACATCAGAGGGACCTGCAGAAAAGAGACATTTATTGTCAGTGGGCACAACTGTGCCATTGATACTGTGGGCATGATACAGTTCAGTAGTGCAACAGTTAGCTTCCACAGGTGTACTGCTGATATTGAAGATATCACTCTTGCACAATAATTACCAAGATTACAGCTACAAAACGAGGACACACCTCACACATGCATAACCTAACAGTGTACAGAATGGTCAACTATACACATGGCATGTTACCTGCATGCTCCGTGTCCTGCTGCTGTGTGGCTCCAGCCTCCATCATTACACATGTATGCTGCTGCTGTTGCTGTTGGGCTGGAGCCAAAACACTTAGGAGTAGTCCCTCCAGTCTGGTGAAGGGAGGATGTCTAGACACCCCACCACCTGTGGCAAGCTGCTGCCTGTGGATATCCGATGCACGCTGACGGACATTTCTAATTAAATCAATGCAGTGATGGCGTACCTGCTCATATGTCCAGTTATGTGTGCCTATGTCATTTACCCGACGGACCAGGTCTTGCCACAGTGCAGCCCTCTCCTGCTGATTCTGGCTGGTGCGGGAAAAAGAGTACTGCGAAATCCCGCACCAGGCTCTGGTGTATCTCTTCCTCCTCTGCAGCAGAGTAGACAGGGTTCCGCTGGTGAACCATAGCCCTGAAAAGGAGAAGGAAAATATGTCAGCAATATCTGTCAGCAAACTATGGCACACATAATACATATAATACTCGACTGCAGTGATATAACTTAACCACCATATATAGCATCTGTCTGTCAATTGGGAGATACACATGTAAATGACCAGATATCAGTGCTCATCCGACAACTGTGCAACAGTACCTGGCACACTCCATACGACAGACTAGTATACTGAAGCAGTCAACACACTGGTTCAGGTACAATGCACAACCTCACACTGGGGGTTTGTATCAAGGTACTGTATGGGGAACATTATCAGCCCATGCACTGCACACAATGCACGTTACATATTTCACTGGTAATGCACACTACTCTTACTTGCCATAACCTTACCTACACCACAGTGACATACAGGGTAACACAGCACAACATATGGCAATGTAGTATGTGTTGATCACAATACCTCACACATCTGTCTCTGGCCTCACACCAAGGACAAACACTACCATGACACACAGACAGTCATGGTGAGCAATCACACCAGTACACAACATGCACCCAGTCACTGGCACACTCATTCCACCTCACATATTTTGTTTGCAATGTGTTCATGGGTGTGCATTGTGTCTTAGGTAGGTAGTGTGCTTTTGGCCCTGGGCCTACAGCAGCATACTGTTATGCTACCCTGCCCCTTGTGACACATGTGTTATGATCGTACCTGCTCCTTACAAACAGTTACACAGGGTGACTCATATGGCATTTTACCTATCTGCATAACATTCAGCAGGGGTATGTCTGACATCTACTCATGGGGAGCCTTGCTTCTAAATTCTGTGTGGTTTACTACAGGGTATGTCGTATCTGTGGGTAGGGTCCTGTACCTCCACCATGTGCTCTATACTGCAGTGACAAAGATGACAGACATAGGTAATTTGTGTTGTGGATGTTGGAGGTGTTACCATGGTTGTTAGACAGCTGTCATGGGTGTGACCGAACTATGTATATCCAGCAGTGGTAACCTCTATGTAGGTAGTCTGTGTGCGCTCTGTGGTCTTGTCAGTCACTCTGCATAGGTATTGTGTTTGAGTGCATTGACACAGTTACTTGCATATGTCTGTGTCCCTCTCCATATCTGCAGCTGTCATGGGAGGTACATACCGTGTAGGACATTGTGGGGTGTGGAGGGGTACAGTGACCTACATGTCCATAGCTGACACACCATGTCTGCTGACACATTCCATGTACAGGTATTACAGGACTAGTGTGCCACTGTGTGTATCACTGGGGAGCCTATTGTACACTTGTTGCCCCTGTTCCCCCCTGACACATGCAGTGGTGGGCAGGCATGCACATATGTGGTGCTTACTAGTGTCAGTGTTTTTGAATTGGGTATGGTACTCCAGTATCCACACTGGTGTTCACTCCATGCCTTTGACACCAGGAACCTGTTGCAAGACATCTGCACACATGTGCCTCACACAGTATATATATATATATATATATATATATATATATATATATATATATATGTATATATATGTATATATATATATATATTGATATATTTATATCTGTATATATATATATATATATATATATATATATATATATATATGTTTGTATATATGTATATAATATGTATATATAGATGTAGATATATACATATAGATGTGGGGAGAGAGGGGGAGAGAGTGAGAGCGAGATAGAGGGAGAGTGAGAGTGAGAGGGGGTGGGACAGAGAGAGAGAGATAGTCATATACAGACATATCTATTGTCAGTCAGATCTATCTGTATATGTATATGTATCTACATATATCTATATATGTATGTGTGTATTACATATATCTGTACGTACATATACTACAAATCTCGATGTCTGTGCAGTGAGAACCTGGTTCAAGGCTCCTGAGAGCACACCAGCGGTACCAGGCTATACCTCGTATCATGCCTTTTGGCCCCAGGACTCAGGACAAAACAAAAAGGGAGAGGGTGTGTCCATAATCATGAAGGACACCCACACCTCCAGGTTAGTGGCAACACATGAAGCATCAGAGACCATCCAGGTGCAAATAACCATAGGCAAACCTGCTATACAACAGGTAGCATGTTACAGACCACACTCCCATTCTCAGGAACTACAGTCAGCCTTCCTGAAGACATTGGAAGATATGAATGTCCCACCACACACCATCATATTGGGAGACTTCAACTACCCTAACATACACTGGGTGCATTATTCTAGACCAAACACCCTAGCCCAAATGTTCCCGGAATTCACTAAGTCAAATGCAATGGAACAGCTAGTCACCTCTCCCACAAGGGGAGATAATATACTAGACCTGATCATCACAAACATGGGGACAATGTGCTACACACCAGAAGTATACCCCTCACTAGTCACATCTGACCACAGACTAATCCCCTGGATATACATATCCCACCTCCCCCACAACACAAAAGACTACAGTGGGAAACCTCTCACATGCCGACTTTGCACTTCTTAAAACTGAGTTGGTATCCTTTAAGCCCACTGGGCCAGTGGAAACCACATCCCACAATGCAGACACCTTCACACATGCTTTCTACGGACATCTCCAAGAAGGCATGGATCATGCAATCCCAAATAAAACCAAGATCGTCTCCACCAAGGGCAGGCGTCCTGTCTGGTGGACCCCAGCCATGAACAAATTGTATAACAACAGAGGGTAGCTACTGCAAGGCAGAGCAGAATTCCATAGAGATAAGGCATCTCTGATCAGCACTAGTAGAAAGATACGTTCTGTCGTACAAACATGCAAGGCCAACAATGAGAGGGAAATCGCTATGGACACTACAGATAACCACAAGGCCTTCTTCTGCTATGTTAGACACCTGGGTGGAAACCCTCAGATATGTTCAAAGTTAGTTCACAGTGACAAAAGCTACACTGAACACACAGATAATGCCAACATTCTGGCAGACAGGTTCAGTGCAGATTTCTCCCCTCCCTCACCCACACATGAGGAATTACTTATCCCAGCTGACTGTAACCTCCCTGTCATTTCAGATGTCCAGCTGAGAACCGCCATCAGTAAAGCTGTAAACACAGCATCAATGGGACCCAACGGTATCGCAGGTTGCATGCTACGTGAACTCCAAGAGGAGCTACACACGCACATAAAATGCTATTCAACCATAGCCTTACTACAGCATATGTACCTGGACACTGGCATACAGCAACAGTAGTCCCACTCCACAAAAGAGGCACCTCTACAGACCATGGTAACTACCGCCCCATAAACTTAACCAGCCTGGTCTGCAACGCTATGGAAAGAATCATTATGGAACTCATACACAGAGACATTGGGGACTTAGACACTTGATCCCACCCAGTTCGGCTTTGTAGAGGGCAGATCCTGCCTTATGAACCTGGTTGACCTTTTCAAATCAGTCACTAGAGCCACTGACGAGGGCACAGCAGTCCATACAGCCTACCTGGACTTGCCTATGGCTTTCAACACAATACCGCACTCTGGCATCATAGACATGATCAACAGCTTAAATGTAAATCCATATGTCACAAGATGGGTTGCAAACCAGCTAACGGGTAGAAACCCTACAGTCAAACTCACTGGTGCCATGCCAGACTAAGAGCCAGTCACAAGTGGTGTCCCACAGGGCTCTGTCCTGGGACCACTCATGTTCGGCATATATTTCTCAGATGTGGAAGCAGACATGGGAGGGTAGTGGCTGACAATGTTCAAAGATGACTGCATACTATGCGCCATAGTTGATACACCAGCTGACACATACATCCTACAGAAAGGCCTCATGGAAACCGACAACTGGTGCCGGAGTCATGACCTTAAACTGCATGCCACATAATGTATAGTCATACCCTTTCGGACGGACAAGGTACCCACATATTATCACATAGACAGTAACCCACTGAGTACAGACAAAGTAATCGGAGACCTGGTGACACTAATCGATACTGACCTCTCATTTGACACCCATGTTGCCAAAGTGGTTGGATAAACTTCCTACCTTGCCCACCTTATCATGAAGGGATTCACATCCAGATCAAAAGAGGTCATTGTACCCCTATACTCCTCCCTTATCAGGCCCATGACTGTGTACTATGCCCCATTTGGTATGTACCTCACCTGGCACTTGCAACAGCTAGGGGGACCCCATAAGTACATCACCAGGAGGATCAAGGGTCTCCGACAACTTTCGTATGCTGCCAGACTAAAGTAACTCATGCTCTGTTCCATAGCATACTGCCTACTTAGGGGTGACCTGTGTCTGATGTACAAGGCCATGTCCAATCAGGTATTGATGGACATGTTCCACCTCATACAATCCAAATCCATCAGAACCACAACAGCTACAGATTTAAACCTCAGCACACATATGAATAGGACATGCTGTAGGGACAGATCCATCACTAAGAAGCTTCCCATACTGTGGAACAGGATCCCAGTTCATGTTAGGCTGAGACCCTCACTGACACTCTTCATGTGAATTCTTGACGAGTGGATGGGAGATCATAGGTTTACACCAGGGGTCATCTCTGTGTCACTACTAGACAGAGGCACAGTAAACTAATGCTATTATGTACGGGGGTCTTCACTGTGTCACTACTATACAGAGGCGCAATTTTCTAAATCTATTCTATACACTGTCTGCAGATAGGCTAGTACTAAACTATGACACTGTGAAACTATATATGTCTATGTATTTCTACATCCCTCTCTATCTATGTATACACATATGCATATTATATATATATATATATATATATATATATATATATATATATATATATATACATATCTCGATATACATATATATATATATATATATATATAAATATATATATATATATATATATATATATATATATATATATATATATATATACACTCATTTTTAGTTCCACATATGTATACACACAGTAACGTACTGATGACCATCCATTACTGTACAACCTACTTGTACATTGCACTACAACCTACATTGCTATGTGCACATAGCTACCTTCACATACATATGTATGTAGAGCCTTCAGTGACAGTTGCAGTATGTCCCCAGCCCTATGCACATCTTCATATACATAGATACAGACCAATAACACATCTGGAGGGTTCACAGTATGTAAACTATTATAGTAGTACTATACATTACCTGTGTTTGTTGCAGCTGTTTGCATAGGCTTGCAGTTACTTGGCCTGCTGTCAGCCTCTTTGTTTTGTTGTTACTGTTTTTTTTTATTTATTTCTCTTTCTCTTTCTTTCTTTCTCTCTCTCTCTCTCTCTCTCTCTCTCTCTCTCTCTCTACCTCCATCGGGTGCAATGAAAGTATTGCATGTGTGGACTGGGAGTACAGGATGCTTTTGTAGGTATCTGCACATGTCCATGTGATGGCCTCTGCACCAATTGTTAGCCAGCATTTACTAATTGCATGCAGCCTGTTGTGTAGTGATTGCAGTTCTCACTGTGATTACAGGACAGTGCTATAAAAAGGTTTGTTAGGTAGGTGTAGCCCTTTCAGATTATCAGGGTGGGGACCATGCTGGTTTGCTGTGGACACTGTTCTGTGAGTGCAAGGGTTGGTATGTCTCTCATATTTCAGGCTGTGTTGTAGACACTGCAATGCATGTTGTTCTGTAAGCTGAGTATTCCTTCCTCCAGTGTCCTCTTCTCTGTGTGTATGTAAACTGACACCTAAGACTAGTAATACTGTGTATATGGGTGTGTGTGCTTTCCTGTGGGGATTGTGGTGTAACTGGTATATAGCAGTGGCTCTTGCAATCTGTTGCTATGGCTTCAATATTTGGCCTTTACATTCACTCCTTGTATGCCTGCTAGGTGTCTTTCCTGTAATGTGTTGCTATGGCTTTCCTATTTTCCATTTACAATCACAGCTTGTAATGCTTGCTAAATCTGTTTGGGCAGCAATTCCCTATGTGTTTGTTGTGGTAGGGTGCTACTGCATGCATTGTGGTCTGGCCATGGTGTGGGCCTCAGATACTCTCAGGTGCATCTTTTATCAGCCTTATGGAATGGTACGTATCAGTGGGATACTCCAATGACATATTCTGATATTCTGCAGTTGTGACTGTGGGTTATTTCAAGCATATGTATTAGTACACCATTTGTGACGTGCAGGTGGTGCATACCTTCAGTCATTCACAGTTACCATTGCATGTGTAGTTACACCTTTCTGCCTACTGTTAGTACATTTGACAGGGTGTCAGTGGGGCACAGTTGACATTTGTTTTCACATCAGGGACATCCCTATATCTCAGTCAGAGTTGCTATGTCTGATCTTTTAACTATTCAACTATGACAGTGTTTATCCTGCTCTGAGTATGTGTGTGGCTTGCCAGATGCTACTGTGACATTATTACCTAGTAGCTACCAACTAGCATGACTGTTTCTCATCACACAGTACTATTTTACAAATCCACTAGATTTGACAGTAAATATACATGACATGCTTTGTGTACTAGACTTGCTATATTCCCTTTACATTAATTCCTACTATTTTATGATATATTTCTTTCAGCACAATGTTCTTGTATAGCAGTCATGGCTTATTGGTAAGTCATGCAGACTAGTGTGTCCTGAGTTCGAGACTGAGGGAGGTATTTTATTTTGCTACTGAGAAAACTACAGGCCTTGTCATTCAGAGTGACTAAGGCACTTTTAAGCAGTTGTAAGCGGGTTAGCGCTGGTTTGCACGGAGGTCACGCGTGCTCACTGTCACTTAGCTTCACGCACACACGCTTAGCTAAGCACACAGAAGCGCACTCCCACTTACTACTGCTTAAAAGTGCTTACTCTCACGCACACCTGTGCTATTTTATTTTAAAGAAAAGAAAATGGGGAGATAGGAAAGTGGAGAAAAAGTGGGCACAAAGAGGGTAGGACAGTAGGAAATCAAGCTCGGGTTTTGCAGGAGGGATATAGGAAAGGCCCATAGCTGCCCATTTCTACGTCAGCAACAGCTGTGCATATGTTTGTAATTTGGTGTGAAATTTGAAACCTTCCAACCCTGAGAGAGGTGTGAGGACAACAATAATATTTGTTGTACAGCCAATTGTAATTGCCAGTTTACATGTCCAGCAGACACGTGTGCAAAATGGGCAGCTATGTATGGAGTATAATTTTTTTGTGGGTACAGAGTGCTCTTTTTTTTTTCAGGTGAGAGTGGTATGTCAGGTACAGGAAGTCGGTATAGCTGGGGAGGTAGGTAGGGGAGGTTAACAGACAAGACAAACAAGACGCATACAGGGGTGGTATATCACACATGTGGGGGGGGGTTACACAATTGACGGGAACGGATGTTTGGATATCTCGAGCCCATGAGCCCACAGATGGCAACAATGGAACTGAGATCCCCACCCATGGGCAGTTGCCACTGTGCCTTCACTGCCCAGGACGGAGCTGTGCTGGGGGCTGTGTAGGACGGGCAGCAGGCACGCCTGTGAGTTGTGTCACTCATGCTTCAAGCTGGCGTAGGGACCCAAGCACAGCGTGCCGGATCTCCCTACGCACCACAGTCTGGACACTATGGAGGGTGAGTGGATGTTCTCCTCCAGCCACACTTGCAGAGGGGGGACGAGCCCCATCCCCTGCATCGCTTCCACCCGCAGGTGGCACAGGGCCACCGGAGTAGGGTCCGGCCTAGGCACTACTGCCAGGTGCACTCGCCAGCTGAGGTGGGAGAGGTGGGTCTGCTGGAACCCGCCTTCCCTGTCATCCTATGTTTTGCATTATTTAGTGACAGTTTGGGTTAGTAACGTGCAATACCATTCACAATTAGTTGTAACAGCATGCATTAGTATTCCCATTAACCAAACACCCATAAATTCAAGCCGTTGAACAGCAAGCATAACACATGCATAATTTGAACAACAGTACACGTTCCAACAACATGCAGGGTTGAGTGACGGCAACAGGCCTTCAGGTTTGGATGTATGAACAGGGCACATGCATCAACATACATGCAAATATGTATGAACCAACAGGACAATTGTCCAGGGGAGTTAATTGTGAATACACATACCCATTTCACTTGGAATGGATTATTTGTGGTTATAGGGTAGGGTGAAGAAATATTTCATTAACAACTTTAAATACCTATACATATGCTGCACATTTCTACTAGCTGCAGATATATACACACTACAGGTCTGACTACAGTTTCCTATGTGACAACTTATGCATGTTGGTGATGGGAATGTTACTGCTACATCAATATACAATTCATTTTTATTCATACACATTCATATCTGGCTCTGTTCAGCTACATCATCCTGCTACATTTGCTTTATATGGCTCTAGACAACTGTGGATGTTTGGTATTTCATACAAGCATACTATCTGCATATTGCAAACTGAGATCAACATATCCAGATTTTGGGACACACATTCCAGCTTCAGTACTTTTTTCAGCACATGTTGCTGTTTGGTTGTGCCTGTCACATTCATTTAATTCTGTACTGACTGCAGTATACTTTATTCAGGAGTTATCACTAGTGTATTGGTGGATTCATACCTCTTTCTCACACTCTCTCACTTGTCTTGTTTTATTTTTACAATTCAGGATGTTACTTAATTCTAGGCTTTATTGACATGTTGTACTTAGTTATGACAATCCTTTCCAACAGTCTCACTTGTGTCATGTTTCAGAATTTAAACGGGGATATATTTCACACATGTGTTTTACTCAGCTTCTGTAGCTGTACTTTTCAGCCTGCTGCAGGTTATGTACTATTATATTACAGGTGGAACATCTTTATTTCAGACTTGTTTCATTTTTATTTTTGGATTACAGGCTGTATCACACTTATGTAATCAAACAATACTAGCAAAATCTCTCTTACACTGTTACTTGCACTTTTTATTAATAAGTGACTACACTGCACTCTTTTGCAAGCTGTCATACTTATATTTTTTTTACAGTTACAGGGAGGGAATTACTAACCTGCCTGGTGGTGCAACCACACAAGCCTATTGGCATAGGCTCGATGATTTGCAGAACGGACACCTGCAGCTGTAATATAAATGAAATAATATTGTAATACACATCTCCATAATATCAGCTAGGTTAATTTCTTACATAAATAATTACATGTAACTTACTCAGTAATGGGGCATTGGGCATTTGCCGGGCCTCTTGGTTCCAGTGGTTCAGTTGGTCCTGCTTACGTCTCTTCAGGTCCGCATGGTGGTGACGAACCTGTTTACCAGTCCTTGGTATTACTGTGGCACTGGTGAGATCATGTGCCGACCGGTCCCATGCCTCAGCCCTATTTGCTCCCCACAGGACCTGGCCCTGCATGAGTTGGGCCTCATGATCATGGACGAGGAGCCAAACCATATATTTGGACTCCTCAATGCCCCACCTCTGTGCTCAGAAGCAACTACCCTCTCCTACACCTGCCATCCTGACTGCAAATCGGTTCCACAATCAGTTATGCTGTGTATTCCCACCTATGGGGCTTATATATGCCGTTTTTCCCACACTTATCTGTGATTGGCCATTTTGGAATTGTATCAGCTTCACAAAACCTGCTTTGTCATGCTTCTCTTTCCATTCATTCCTATATCTATATATATATATATATATATATATATATATATATATATATATATATATATATATATATATATATATGCTATTACTGCATTTCTATGAGCAACTGTCATGGCTTAGTGGTTCAGTACTTTGACTATGGTGCATGATACCCTGAGTTCAAGCCTGGCCATTGCTTTTTATATTTTATGACTGTCTACACAGGCTAGGAGGTTTGTCTGTGTAAAGGCAATTTTGATACAGCTTGCTCAACGTTGCCCGTCGGTTAGCTTGGCGCGGTGCACAGCTCTGCGCAAATGGGTTACGCTGGCTTACGTGCCATTTGGCTGTCAGCATGCATATTACACTCAGCTCAGCTACGGGCACACAGTTTCAGCATGTTAGAACTCTGCTCAATGCAGGGCACTCCTTCTACACCTGTTAAACCACTACTCACCTACGGGCACTCATTTTACACCTGTTAAAACACTGCTCACCTACGGGCAGATATACTCAGCTTGTTAGAGTGCAGCTCAGCTATGGGCATTTCTGACATTTGTTCTTTTTTTTTTCCCCACATTTCTTCATAATACATGGCCCATTTCATTACATTTTACATAAAAATAACTTTATACATGTACATATATGTCAGGGAATTGTTTTGTGCTTATTTCACTAAAAATAAAAATTGATGTTGTGGGGGGTCGAACCATGATGGCCTCCTCTTCAGCCGATGTCTCTACCACTACACTATTGCTTCTTGGCTTACTTTGCATACTTAGTTCTTATATGCTTTTCCACTGACTGCTAACTGCGACTGAGCGATGGGCACACCCGCGCAAACAAGCACACTCACGGGTAAACATCTTTAAAACTTATAAAAAGAAATATAACATGTTAATTTTACATGTTATGTTAATAGTCTGTGGGGGCATGTGTTGTGTTGTGTTTATTCACATTTACACAGACTCTGTCATGGGGGTTTACTTTCGGGACTTTTACTCTTCTGGGGGCGTATCCGTTTGCAGGGCTCGCCCTACAGACACGACCCCTACTCTCTTCCATGGACCATGTTAGCCTTAGGTGTGAGTCAGCATGCCCTCATGCATATGCATGGCATGCTGAAGTCACACCGTTTAACTGCAGCCTCCATGTAAGGCTTGTAACTTTTACATGGAGGCTTCCTGAATCCTGCCCATTATTTAAAATAATACATTCATAACATATATATATATATATATATATATATATATATATATATATATATATATATATATATATATATATATATATATATAAAAACATAATACATACATAAAACTTTATATTCTTTCTCTCCGTTTTTTCATCAAAACTGGTTTCAAACTAATAGCATTATTTAAGCCAGGAGCATGATCTGCCTGTAATTTAATGATCCATTCAAATTCTTTAAGCTCCAGTAAATTATTCATGTCACCTTTCCTCAAGCCCATTTGTACTATATCTAAAACCCTAAACTTAAAACTATGCTGCTCACCCTTATCTAAAACATGCTTACTCAATGCATTTGTTACTACCTTCCTTCTCATATCTGATTTATGCTCTATAATCATTTCCTTAAGCTTCCTAGTTGTTTTGCCTACATAGAATGATGAACAAAGCGTGCAAGTTGCCAAATAGACAACTTGTATTACATTACAACTTGTCAACATTTTTAAAGTATATATTTCTCCTGTTGTGGGGTGTTTAAAATAATTTACGCCTTCATATAAATCATTACAGCATGAGCAATTATAACATTTTCTCGTTCCTGCTGTGTTCTCTAATTTCTGAGATTTTGATTTAAAGTCTTTATAACAAAGTTTTTGTTTTAATGTTTCTGAGTTTCTGTGGGCGTATCTTGGCCTATCTCCCACTATGCTTCTTATTTCTGGCATCGCTAGTAAGATGGGCCACATTGACAGCAAAGCCCTGGCAGGTCCAAATAGCTTCTGGTATGTGAGCAGGAAGGGCTTTTATTCACTAAACTGTCAGACTTTCTGTCATGCCAAGGATGTTATTTTGATGTATGCATGAGTCACCCAAGCATATCTACACATTCACATATTTGACACACATCTGACTTATTCCAAAAGTTCCTGTAAGGAGATTTCTCACAAGATCATCTAGTTGGTAGGTTCACACATATGCATGCTGACATGTTTATACACACAGGTATCTTACAACCACTGAACTGGATGCATGTTGTTTATTTTGCATTGCAGGTGATGTCAGATATACTCTCATTTCTGATTGATGACTGTCATCCAGAGCCCCAGCAAGAAATGGCCTACAATACAGCATACACAGAAATGTGAAATACAATATCACATGTATTTTGGGTGGTGCAGTGATGAAGTGGTGAGCATTGTCACCTCACAGCAAGAGGTTCACTGGTTCAATTCTTAGCTGGGGTGCCTTCTGCGTGGATTTTGCATGTCCTGTCTGCATTCACGTGAGTTTCCTCCATGTGCTCCAGTTTCCTCCCACATTCCAAAGAAGTGTCTGGAGCATTTCTCCCTGGGCCTCATCTGAAAATGGGCTCTGTCCCAGTCAGACTTATTTGCTAAACAAATGTTAAAAAAAATAATAAATTTAGTCTACTGAAGGGCTACCTCCATTGTATAAGCACATAAGGAGGGCATAACAATACAGTCAAGAAATCTGCAGGAAGATTTTTGTTTAGTATGCCTTGTTGTACACTATGGTATTGCACAAGCAGATGGAGTGGAAGGTGAATATCTTGGCAGGATCTTCAATAGCAAGTTGGAGAGGCAAGGCTGTGAGTCAAGGAAGGAAAAGCTAAGGTAGAGGCAGTACAAATACATTGCAGCAATACCAAGGAGATGCCATCTTGTCCACAACTATGGGCCATGACATGGACATAATAAAATAAAATGCCATGTGCATTATTAGATGTGTGCAATAAAGTAGAATGCTAGTCATGCTGTGTATGAGATAATGTCATGCTCAGGCTTGTGCAAGCATAATTACTTGCACAGGTGGAAGAGACACAGTAGTAGGTGAAAGAAACATTGAGAAATGGTGGATGGTCACTGCAGATGATCATGGCAACCATGTTGTTTGGGAATTTGCAGAATCATATCCTCAAGTGGTGAGGCCAGGTTGCCATGGCATTGGTTCATAGGTTCATAGGTTCATAGGTTGGTACTAGGCTATCAGCCCTAGGGCCTATACAAGCCTAGCCATAACAATTCCCTGGCTATTTCTTCCCACATTATTTACTTTGGTTTTAGCAGAATCCGCTTTATTTGCTTGCAGTCTCAGAGCTTGATGCAGTCCTTCAAAGGGAAGGTGTAGAACTATATATTTATATATTTTCTTATAACTTGTGTGGAATCTATAGTACTGTGCATTTAAATACAGCTATAATATGTGTTGACAAACTACTCTGTCATGCAGGATGTTGCAGCTGCAGACAAAAACTGCTGATAGGACAAATATACTGGTGGGTATTGGTGAATTCAAACATGTACGCTAGTGTGCCATAATGTACAATAGTCGACAATCTAACCCGATGCTTTCCTGTCTGCCACATGGGTGACTGGAATGAGCTCAGCTACCACATCCAAGCCACACTGACATATAAGTGAGCCACTCTTCCTGGTAAGTGAGAGAGACTAAAAGCACCTCAGCATCAGTAATCTTCTTTGGGGTTAATGGTCCTCTCCCTGTGATGGGCTTGCCTGTTACTATGTCATGTGCCATTCATTTAAATTGAGTATAATATAAATACCCCTTTATCAATCCTTTGCAAAGACTTATTTTGGCCACCCCCAGCATAAAATCCTGCAGCATTACTTGCCAAAACTTGTCCTAATATTTCTTGCCTGTGACACTTTTGCAGAGGAGGTCCATGCCATGTTTGTGGAGAGTTTATAGAAAAACATTATTCTTCTGGAAGTGAACTGTACCAGGTATGCCTTCCTCAGGTGTCCTTGCTAGTGCAGCTACATCTGGGGGCACACACTGTCAATCACTGGTTGTGTGTGGTATGTATGGGATATCCATGCTTATAGCCATAGCCTTCCCTTCATTTTATGCACCTGTCTATCAGCTGCTGTTAGGGACCGGCAGAGCTTTCCCAACATTTACATACTTTGGCCCTACCTCAGTAGGGTCTATATCATGTTGTCAAACTGAAAAGTTCGAACATCATATAGTTGACACCATATGATCAAACTTTTAAAAGTTCAAACATTTCAACAGAGATCTTCATACAGTGCGGAATGGGAAGATTTCCCTTTTCTGCACTGTAGTGCAATCTCTGAGTTGGTATATTTAAAGAGTGGGGGGTATAGGAGGTGCAGGGGGGAGGCTTGCCTCCCTCTTAAACCCATTCAGGTAGGTTTTTTCCTTTGATTTATTTTTTTTTTATTACATTTCTAAACTTTTAAATGTTCGATTATGTAATATAGACCCCTCAGCATATCATTCTGGATCCCTACAATGGCTGCAGCATCTCCTTCACACCTTCACAAAGTATCCATCATACACTATTACTCCTATCTCCATCCCTCAGTGATAAGCAGATGGTACAGTGCCATGGCACTTCCATGGGTTCCCAGTTAAACATACAGCTTGACATCTGCCGCACTCCCACTGAAATCCACTACAGGGTTTGTTGTTCTCGTTGAGGAACTTTATAAGGATGCCTTAAGTCTGCAGATCTCTTGACTGAAATTTCTCAGTTTACAGGCATATTATAATAACAGTGTATACTAAATGTCATTGATGCTTTATGTCCTTCTAGTAAAGGCCAATAAGAATTGTAGTCATGCTAATGAAATTACTTAGCACCACTCTCTGTGAGTCACTGCCGTAGAACATTGCACTGCCCAAGCATGATGGCACTAGCCATCCATATAATGATAACCATGAAGCATTTAGCCACTATGCTATGCATGTGCCAGCAGCACATCTATAGCATTCTGTTTCACTACCATATTCATTTTTGGTCAATGGTACAGTGATAGAGATATACAGTACCACCACTGTGTAGTGGTGCACTGCACAAAACTTTATTCCCATAATTCCATCTTTCACGATGGTCTAAAATTCAATTTCTTGAGTGGGCTTATGTGAGTGACCATGGCAACATTATACACTGTAGAATACAGGTCTACAGTGTCAGGTGCTTGGAATAACAAGGTCTTCATTTTCTTCCTTCAAAGGCAGTTTATGGTGCATCCTCTGAGCCACTATGAGGATGGCTCACTGAGGAAGGTGGAAACCTTGTACGATCATGCAGATAAAGTAAGTGATCCTACTGGCATTACCCATTCATGTGAGAAGTGCTGACATTAGTACAGTGATCTGAGATGATGTTATCCTGACCTTCTTCCAGGATGCAGAGGTTTAGGAGAAACAGCATGAAATATGTTATAAGAATTTTTTTCTGTAATTTTGTTTTCTACTCTCTTAGGTGGACATACTTTCATCCCTTGCTTTGGAGGATGAACAACTGAACAAAGACTGATGTTATAGAATGTGGAAGTCCTTTTCCTTGCAGTGGAGTGTGTATGATGTCTGGCCCATACTACTGTAGAATTTTTACTGCATTGGTAGTATATGTGTATATTTCTTTTTCCCATTGGTCATCCTTTTGCAGGTCTAGTTGTGGAGAAGGAGGAGGAGGAGAGCATATGATCACCTTAAACCGCATTGACCAAAACATTTCTGGTGCTGGGTTGATAATGAACACCAAGGTTGCCTCTCAGAGGAGGATGATAGCTGTCCTGCTGCAAATGACCAGATGGGATCACAGACAACCCCCTATGCTTCCTTCTCAGGAGAATGTCAGAAGGAATTCTTCTGAAAATTGATGGCAGGTGTTGCACTTATCTCCCAACATCAGTTATGTAGAATGGTGGCTGCTGAGGTGTGCTAGAAACTGGATGCCCACCTTTGCAATCTGGAGAGTTTTGTGTGGCTCTGGCAACTGGATGCCCACCTGGTGTAACACGGAATTCCACAGCAGGTAAGCTTCACTTGTCAGGCCAGTTGGGGTGCCAACCCATAATGTCAACCTCTCAGTAGTGTGATGCCTGGTTTTGTTGTCACTGGTCTGGCCTGGAATCAGCCATGCCAGGTTCTCTCCATCATATGTAATTCCTTGTTCATTGTCCAAACATTACATTTACCACATCTATACCCTCTGTATGCATGTGTACATACACTACCTTCTGTATCTATACCACTCCTGTCTCTCTGTCTAGATCTGTATTCTAGGTTTCTAGGTTTGTCTGCCTGTCCCTGTTGCCTGCTCTTCTATGCCTCTCTACTCCATCCACAGCCATCTCTCACCACAGTGCCCACCTTCTATTATTTTGCAAAACCTACAGAACAGGCAGTTTCCTTGCTAAAAAAAAAAAATGAAAAAAGTCCTGTCAACCTTCACCCTTCATACCTTATGGTCAGCCTAGTGTGTTTCACTCTGCTTGCTGCTCTCTCCCCTTTTCTACTTTCCAGAATATCAACTTTTTCCAAATTCATGTGAAGAATAGAGCTGGCAGCTTTTAATGCACACCCATAGTGGACTATATGGTGACCGCTAGGGTTACTTGACTGGGCCGCATAAGAATTCAGATATAGCTATAAGAAGCTACATTGTGCATGCAAACACTCATCGATTGGCTGCATTTCCCTGCCTTTGTTGTGCCATCAGTCATTTTGATTGCATGCTATACTGCAGCTCTACTCCAGCCATAAATTAGACTTGCGTGGTACAGCACTATTCATTTATGGAGTCCTTTGCCCACACTGTTGGTGCTATTTAGTGTCTAATACACATCGTTACCTCCGTATCTCCTCATGCAGTAACTGCATCGAGTGTTAGTGCTACATGGGCAGCAGTGTTTGTCTATGAATCACAACCATTATTAATGCACATATGCCCATTCACAGTAGTATGCATTCTAGCAGGAACACTTGATATTTCTTGTTAGATACTAAAACTTGCCTAGAATCAATGGTAATATTAAACATTTTGTCTAGATTATTATCTTCTGTGTAACATTAATGATACAGTAATCAAATAATAAATACTACGTACCCATTAGTATTGATTCAGTCATTTTACATCCAGAAATGTCTGCTTAGGTCATAAGCAGAAAAAACATTTATTTATTCATTCAATCATTCATTCCAAATGTGTTTGACTGAGCCAAAAACCAGGTGTTATGGAATAACTGAGGACCAAGATATTTCTACTTGTTAAAGGTACATAGTGACCACTTCACAAATGCAACAGATATATCATATTTAATCATAATGACACTGTTACTTTTTGTACCAGAGTCCAGATGTTCATTATTCTGAAGTTAAACTTACAATGTTGTGGAATCCTGACCTTGATGTATATAAACACATAAACTGTAATTATATTGTAAACAAGTTTCTTGTTCTGTGCCCCATACCAGTCAGTTATGTGTATACCTTCATGGCCACATGTCTGTACCTACATGTTTTTTACAGTCTATATTTACACTTTATTTTTTTTTTCTCTGACATTTCTGATAACATCTAGGAGTGAAACAAAGGAGCAGATGTTTAGAAACTGAGATCAGAGAATGTGGCATAATAGTATGCATGAGGCATTGCTAAGAACTCTGACACTCTTGCCTTATGTTATATGAAAGTATAGACTGACATGAAACTCTTTCCTTTTGCTATGGTGATTGTGGCTGTAATCATGAGTAATCAGTAGCCATGTTTATCAGATTATTTGCATTTTTTTGTGTTGATTTTTACCCATGATTCAAGCCAGGGCTATAGCCAGGATTTTCAAATTTGTACTCACGGCTCCCAGACTGCTGCCCAAAAGCCAAACCCACGTTAACACTGCTGATCAAGCCACACCCCTTCACATTGCTGATCTCTGAACATGTCACTGGCAGGTATAAGCCAGGGTTCTAATTACTTACACGATGAAGCAGCATGAAGATTTCATTCCAAAAGAGCATATTCCTAGAGTAAAAAAAAACAAAAAAAACCAAGATGCCTTTCCATTTACATTTGGGTAGATTGGCCAGTTGGCGACCCAAGATTATTCTTCTTCCCCTTTGCAGCTCCAATAGAGCTCCAATAGTGTTACTGAATAAAGGACTGACAGCCTCTAGGCAGCATCTGCTCTGCAGTGTTGTGGTCTGTAGTTACAACATATAATGCTCCACCCTAGGCAATACCCAAGCTGTGAGCCACAACTACCTCCCTTCCACCCACATGGATCACCTGGCAATGACTGCTCACTCCTAAGGCCTACACTCACACCAAGCCATTTAATAGTAAACCTTACATTCCAACAACAAATACATGTTGGCTGGGCACAGTCATACTGCCACTGACAATAAATGAAGATGTGTACCCATGGGAGTCAATCAAGCACAAACTAACTCTTACTACCTTATTTAAATTATGTGAATCTTAAGCCTTTGCTGAAAGGAAATTGGTTAAATCAAGATAACGGTCTAAGCCTCAGAACCAGTTCGAATGTACATGCCCTAAGGTGCTTTTTTGGAGCTTTTTCCAGTCTTATGATTCAGTGATAGTCTGAACAAAATTATTGGAAAAGAAAGAAAAGAAATGCAATCTTATACTTGTTTTTCAAGGAAGAAATAAATGCTGCCCAAGGATTACTGTTCAGAGCTGACACAATACTGCCCAATATACTGAGAAGACAACTGCTTGTAAAGACAATGCACATCTGCAAATGCAGCCTGCCTCCCTACCCTCCCATAAAATGAAAACCTAGTCACCGTATATATACCCCTAAGCTGTTACATGCTGAAAGAACAAATGAAGACACTTATAGGTTTTATTGTGAAAAATGTTAAAGAAATAATTACCACAGTCTTCTCAGACTCCTTGTAAGCTAGTGTAAGTGATCTTGTTTGCACATGTGTGAGTAGTGTTGATTTCTGACTATGATGGATACAGGGAATTAACTGGATAAGTGCTTCCTCTACTAAGCCTGTTTCAATCTTTCACTGTACAGAATAATTTACTGCCAAACTCTATGCATATGTAAATAGTTGCACAGCCACATTTGCAACTTCAGAAATAAATACAACCCCAAATTCAAAAATACCCCCACTGGCATCACAATAAAGGAAAAAAATACTCATTGCATCCAAAAATAAATCTAACTCTCAAAAAGCCAAAAACACCTTTGCTAAATTAAACAAGGAACTCTGGATTGTGACTAAATCAACCAAAGCTGGATATAAGCAAAAATATAAATCCAGGTGAAAGATAACCATAAAGCATTTTAACTGTGTTAGAATTCTCAGAAAAAAATGACTGGCACTAAAGTGTCCTAGTACCAAATGATATCACATACTTGGACCAGAGGACACAGCCAACCTACTGGCCAAGTAATTCAGCTCAAACCTCACCCCCTATCATCATCCAATATTCTCAGATCAAATACCTGCATCTATAACCTCTTCAAATCTCTCAACAATTTCTCAAGTCACTACATAAGGTCAAGAATATAATGGCTATTGGGACTGGATAACACACCAGGCTGCTTACTGGTTAGTCCAAAACATGACTTGTCGACCCCCCTACAAAGATTATTCAATACAAATTTCAAAATAGGTTTGTGCTGGATGAATGAAAGATTGCAACAGACATTCCCTTGCTTGAAAATGGGACTCCAGTGGGCCCAAGAAATTATAGACATATGATCACCACATATTCAATATTGTAAGGAAATCCTTTTTTCATTGCACAGCTTATAGTTAAAGTTATAGCATCAATGATCCAGGCACAAATCGTTCCACTGTACTTGGCACTGATTAGGCCAATCACTGAGCATAATGCCCCTTTTGGCATGCACTTGTCCAAAGCCTTGTTATAGGTGGATGTCATTTAACCCTCAGTCATTTAGTAATTATTCCAAAGCAAACATCCTACTACTGAGTTATACCATAGTAAAATTTCCATCCCCCCCCAAACCGTGTGAACTCTGCTACCAATATGGGATTGTTCACAGAAACTTATACCATCGTGTAAACAGTTGCATTGAGGTAGCTATTTCTTGTGGGTACAGTTGCATTGAGGCAGCTGTACCTACACGGAATAAGCAGATAACTAACTCAAACAACACGCCACCCTGGACGAATCCCAATATCAACACATTGTATAGCAAAAGGAAGAAAATCATGGCCAAAAGTAGGAAATGCAATAGCCAGCAAGGTGAGAAACCCCTCAAACTAAGTAAGTAACTCAGAAAACTTATCAAGTCCAGCAAAGCCAAATTTGAGATAAAAATAGCTTCAAAGGCAAAGGATAACTACAAGGTCTTCATCCGCTTTGTCCGCAACATCAAAGGTAACACACACCAATAGTAAATGGAACCACCTAGAAGGAATTAGGAGATATAGCAAACCTACTGGCTGATATATTTAGTCCTAATTTTAACCCTTCTTCCCCCAATACCTTTCAAGAGATACCTTCGACCATAACTCCTCTGGCTATTACAGGTGAACAAGTCTTCAATGCACTCTCCAAGTCAAAGAATACTGCATCAATGGGATGCTGAAGTGATATATGAGATTACTTTAAGCCAAACTATCCATCTCCCTGTTTTCTTTCCTGAAACTAAAAATGAGGAGAAAAGATATTCCTTGGATTTCCCCAGACAACTCAAGTTCTATCTTGACAGAACTAAGTCTTTCAGATCATTACATCAATTGTTCATTTCCTGTGAAAGTAAGAGGAAGAGAAGACCTGTGTCAAAAACAGACTATTTCCAGATGATTGCCTAAGGCTATCACCTTTTGTTATAATCACCGCAACAGAACTATTCCATGAAGAGTTAAGGCCTACTCTACCAGGCCTTTGGCTTCTTCCATGGCTTTTTGGAAAGGAAGCTGCAGTTTGGTCCACTGTATATACTTTTACAAGGCAGTATAAGCTTGATCCCTTCTCTAGTTCTAGCTCAAGGTTTGATAGGACCATTCTCTAGAGGGTACTAGACTCCTCTTTACACCTACCAAAGAAAATAAGCTAGGATAATCTACCCATATAGCTAAGACTGCTGCAGCAGTTATCAATATGGCGAACAAAGTACAGTTGTGCAATTTAATTTAACATAACAGTAGATATGTGAATGATCACTGCTGCATAAACTGCTCCCACCCTCTCCCCCTTGTTTTTGGTGTGTTGGTTATGTCAGGGTGTGGACATTTATTTTTTATTTTTCCTAGCATTGTCTTTTTAGGGCTTAATCTCCCTGTCTCTGTTGGCATGAAAGCTCTAAAGGACTTGGTGCCCAAACCTTTTTTGTCAGCTCAGTTCTTGCTGATTGATGGCTTGGGTACATGGAAGGTGTCCTGAAGCTTTGGAAGGAGTCCCACTGTTATATCCTATAGAGGATATAACCCATATAGCTAAGACTACTGCAGCAGTAATCATTTGAACACTTACTGTTATTGTAAGTTTACTTACACACCTGTACTTTCTCTCCCATCCCCCATCTGAGTTACACTGGTATTTATGTGTAGGTGATGTTATAATCTCGGTACATTTGCTAATAAAGCATGCTAATATCTCCTCTTTCACATAACAAGGTATTAGTTTCTGTTAAAATGTTGCAACATTTTGTTTGAAGGTTGCAAGTTTCATCTTCACAGCTGTCTATTAATCAGACCTTGATGGAAGGATTGAGGAAAAAACAGCTACCGTGTTTTTACACTCACTAAATACAGCAGTTTAATGAGAGTAGAAGAAATAAATAGAAATAAAAATAAACCTTAAATAAATAAATGAGGTAAGTAAAGTAACTGCAGTGCAGATAGAAGGACTTGTCATTGTACATCCTTTTTGCTAATCATGGTTTAAAAGGTGAAGTTTGTTGGGTATGAGGAAAAGCTAAAGTAATGTAGTCATGTTGTGAGTGAATAAGACATACAAAAGGACAGTGTGTTTGTGTGTGTGTGTGTGTGTGTGTGTGTGTGTGTGTGTGTGTGTGTGTGTGTGTGTGTGTGTGTGTGTGTGTGTGTGTGTGTGTGTGTGTGTGTGTGTGTGTGTGTGTATGTATGCGTGTGCATGAATGTCAATGTGAGTGACAGATTATATGCCTACCTCTTAACTTCTTTACTCAAAAATTCTTGATAACTTTAATAGTAATGGGGGAATGTGATGACATGAACAAGTGCCAGCATAGCCAGCTGGAGTTTTATAAAGAAGGCTATGCCTTTTTAACATCAAACTGATTTATACAAGATGCTTGTGTTATACATGTATTAGAACTGTATGCTATTTGTATATCAAGCTGATTTGCACAGGTGCTTGTGCTGAAAATGTATTTGAGAGGTTTGCTTGTGTTAAAATGCATCAACAGTGCACCCTGCTGAAATAAAAAGGAATGCACATGTATTATTTGTAACTAAGTTAAATTTCTATGTTTTAATAGAGGATACCGGGACAGCAATGTTTAACCAGCTAGCTTGCTTTAAGAAAAATAAGGGAAATGTAAATGAGCTGTTAAACCATTAAAATTGCATACCACAGTGCCAAATAGGACTGGAGATGCTAGGTCTGGGGAAAAAGTCTTTGTTCATTAGCTCAATAAAAAGAGGGGAAGCACCAGGCACTGCCCTAAATATTTAGATGTGCACTGTAGCCCTCTGTGCTAAATTCCTGTTGCAGTTTCAAAGGGTAATACTGTAAGAATCTAGAGTCAGTTGACCAGATGAGGTCATTCTGTCAGCCCTCTTAGAAATTATATTCTAGATATTACAAAAAAAATCTCAGAATATTGAGTATTCTGGTTTGGGGAACCTGGCTAGAAAGACCCTTATCTACAGCATTTTACCTTGCAGTAGTAAGTAACTTAACTAGCCAACAGTAATTATTTTAGATTGGTCAGGAATATAGTGAAGCTTAGTGTTTTTTTTATTTTTATGAGTCTGTCCATCAATGTTCTTTTCAATATTTCCTGTGATCTGAACTGTGTGGTTTACTGTGAATACATATACAATATTTTCATGTTTTGTTATTTATTATTAAACATATTTAAACCTTTTATTGTGGCTGGTCCTTGTAGAAAGTATCTAACCTTTGAGAGTACTTATATTTATTTGGTAACACTGTGAGGACCACTACAGAGGGCCTAGGTGTCTTATTCAACTAATATAATTTGTATTAGCATTAATATTGCACTGTATAATTGGATACCCTTTGTAAGAGCCTTAAAGTAACTGACTGGTGGCAGTGAATAGGTTCATAGGTTCATAGTTTAGTACTAGCCATTTTAAGCCTAGCCAATTATCCCTTGTGAGACTCAAACCCTGTACCATGTGTTTGTAACCTCCCAACCCCAAATATAAACCTTCAAACTCTTTCCAGTGGTGAGAATCAAACCATGGCCATTCAGTTTCAGAATCTACCTTATAGTCTGGGCAAAGCTGGTAGAGCGGGTAAACTGTTCCAGCATTTCACAGGTGTGTGTGTGTGTGTGTGTGTGTGTGTGTGTGTGTGTGTGTGTGTGTGTGTGTGTGTGTGTGTGTGTGTGTGTGTGTGTGTGTGTGTGAAAATTAAATCTTAAACAGTGTGTGTGTCAGCTACTTTGCAGCGACATGAAGCACTTGATTCACAGAGAGGGTGTGGGAGGAATTGGCTTGGACACATGACTGAGAACCTAACCCTACAACTGTACCAGTGGGGAGTCTTATTGGGGACCTGGAGGAAGACAGATATAGAGACATCCAAACCTTAGGCTGTGTTCTCTGTGTGCTCTTAAGTGAAATTGCACTTGATGTAGAGAGGTCTGCATCTGGGAATGCTGAGTGTATCTGTTTCTGTTTGTATTCCAAGTGTATGTCTCTCTACAGTGTCAGTGTTGAGATTTCAGGCTCCTTGATTACTGTCCCAGTGTGGGGACATCACATATTGGTTGCAGTGGTGGGCATCACACGGGATAAGTAACCAAAAGCAGAGATGATGTTTAAATATTGCCCTAATTCACTTAAAAGTTCACTAGAGGTTAATACAGGAAGTACAAGAAGTATAAAACTATAGTAGCTAGATCTCTTGACTGTAGTCTTTATTACCAAAAAAATCAAACACTTTTCAGGGACTGATAAAAAATATAATGCATGATCAGGGAAGTTCATCAAAATCAAAGACAGTTGAGGTATACAAGTGAGAGTGGGTTGCAGTGCATTGCACTGTATGCATTTTTCATTGATTTGATCATACCTTTTAAGTATACCTCATTGTGAGGAACATTCTGTATTTGGCGTATGGCAAAGTTCATATTCCTCAAAGTTTCACATGGAAAGGGTGTCAGACATTCAATGTTACGAATATTTTTAACTGATACACTTGGTAAATAGATCTGAATCATATTAATTCATCAAAATAACCTATTAGTAAAAATTGCAAACTTTAATCACACTGAAATTCCTAGTTGAAGTTGAAGCTGTTAAGTGTTCCACATTTTGTTATTTGTTCCACATTATGAGATCTAGTGTTGCTCATTTTGGAGATGGAAAGCTGAGATTTATGCATTTCATCACTATGAGGTTGTGTCTGTAATTTCTGTTTGTGTGTGTGTGTGTGTGTGTGTGTGTGTGTGTGTGTGTGTGTGTGTGTGTGTGTGTGTTTGTGTGTGTGTGCGCATTTTGTGCATTTCTAGTTGTGCATCTGAGCTTCTGTGTATGTGTGAGAAACAGTCTTGCTATCTCTGCATCTGTTTCTGTTTGTGTCTGTGTAAGTGTGTGCGTATGTGTGTGCATCTGTGTTTGTGTGTATCTGTCTGTCTCTAAACATTATTAAATACTTATATAATTTATATTTTAGACATAAAATATTTCTTCCATCAACAATTACATATCCTACAGCAACTATGAAACATTATACAAAGGAGCTATTTTATATCAAAATATGAAAAATATGTTTACTAATAATAAAACAAATACAGGACAATTTAACAGCTAATTTTCTAAGCACAAAAATTCCCTCCATGGTGGGTATTATAGAGGAAATAATGGACTTTTCAGGGGTGGAGAAGATGACTCTGGTATCAGAACTCACAACATCCTTGGGTAATAAATTATTTCCCCAGTTATGCCTGCTTTAGAGGAAATTATTGTTTGCTGTACAATTAGAATTTTCTATCTATATTAGATATCCACAAACAGTTATAACTAGGAAGAATAAACTTTCAGATGCTTTTCCATGCTGTAAAAAAAAAAAAAAAAAAAAAAACGCTCATGTGAATGAAAGTTGTTCCTAATGGAGTTTCTGCCTGCAGCTTTTTGAATGGTATCGTGGTACCCCACTGTTGTGCAATTATGGAGTTACTATATATAATTAGAAGGGGTGTGGGGAGCTTGTGCCCCTACAAAAATAGAAAGTAATAATTGTTTGGTTTTTGAGCACTCATTCATAGGAGCATTCACTCTAACTGATTGCATTTTAGAGGATTACTCATATGAGTGTTCTATGTTTCATGAGACAGTCCCAAAAAGATAGTGTTAAACATCCCCAAAACTGCTATGCTGGTTCCACAAGGAAATGCAACACTGAGAGAACGTAATACAGAGGAAGGGTCTATAAGCCTGACATCATGTGTTGTCATATATAATGCATACTACTTTTATTACACAGAGACTATTTCAAACAATGTTGATCACTTTGTGAAAATGTGATTTAGTGTATACTTAAATGTGTCTATATTTTATCGTCGCAGATTCACGTCAGCGAAAGGCATTTCTTCAGAAATGCCAGTTATCGAACCCTCCTCATGTGGTGGACTGCTCCTCCTACATCCCCCGCTAATTATAATTATATATACCAACTCTGAGGTCACACTACAGTGAAGAAAGGGCAAATTTCCTGATCCCCACCATAATGTAAACTTAATCAGTACAGATAGACAAAAGGCATGTTTGATAAAATGCTGTGTGAAATGCCGTTCGCTGATATACATCTGATGGAATAACAAGGACTTCACTTAAACAATAGAGTTCATTAAAGAAAGCACTTCTGCTTTAGCAAACTTTTTGGAAAGTCTGGGAGTGTTGCATGACTTCTCACAATTCAAAAGTGAAATTCTGAAAATAGTAATTTCCAGTTTTGCATATCTGTAAGAGATAGATAGATAGATAGATAGATAGATAGATAGATAGATAGATAGATAGATAGATAGATAGATAGACAAATTGGGACAGATTCTGTAAAGTTCGTGGAAGCTATTTGCTGACAGTATGTCACACCGAAGACTTGAATACACCTGCTGAGTACCTGAATTCAGAAGATACAGGCATTCCAATCACGTAGCTATCCAGCATAGGATGATTGAAGATTCCAAGCACGCCTGTCTGATTTCAAAACACATTGTACTACTTAAATGTGACAAACTGCCACTCTGACTCTGTTTCTGAAATCATCGGTGTATGCTTTAAAAACCACGAGGAATAAAAGCTAATACTATGGATTTTGCTAAATTCTGTAGCAATAACAACAAGAAAAAAACCCATAAAAATGTAGGTTGCAGTTAATGGATTGCAACAGGCTGCAGTGATGTAAGCCATAAATAAGGCTATGGCTGTGCACCCTAGAATGAAGCCAGCTAAAGTCAGATCAAGGCTGCTACTTAACCAGTTGTCAGACCAGCAAATGATCAACAGGTACTGGCTACAAAGACAACGTATGCAGGTTATCTGCAACAAGTGTGCCTCACATATGTGTCTGCAGACCCTGTGGGGAAATCCACCCCCTTGAAATCAAAGTGTGTATTCACCTGAGTGTACTTGCATATGGGAAATTCCAGAGACACATCTGAGAACCAGTGGGAATGTCACAAACAGCTGCCAGTTGTATCCTCTCAAAATTCCTGGAAGCAATGAAGTGGTGAACTGTATTGCACATATTTTAGAGCACTGCAAACTTCCCCCATATATTAAACACACATACCTAAAGACACCAGTACATCCTGAAGCAGACCAATACATAAACCAAAAGAGTTGGCCATCCATCAACTGCCAGGTTGTGTGTGCAGCAGATGGCAGCACAGCAAACATCATGGCTACACAGCCTGGGAGTGTCCATGATGCTGCCATATGGAGTTAAAGTGGACTGAGGGATGCATTCCAGCAAGATGAAATCCCAGAAGGACTGCTACTAGGTAAGTACAGGAACAAGATTGGATGTAAGCTAAGGATACCCCCTCACAATAATATCTATGCTGACCAAATGTATCAGAGGAGGAGGAGCAGGAGGACATAAGGGGAAGAAGACACAAACGTAGGCAACATAGAGTGCGACCACAAGTGCTAGCCCATGCAACATGGCAGCATCTGGCCAACAACTTTGAGGCATGACAAGCTGCACATAAATGAGCACATAGAATAAACATTGATGCTCAGGTGTTGCCTCACCACAACAGCACAGATTGCATTTAATGGCAATTACCCACCAGATGAGCACACTGAACATCAGACATAATGCCATAATCATAACATATTATAACATGAACACATGCAGAACAGGGATTATCAGCTCAACACAATTTACATTGCTATGCATACACACTCAGATTGTTTTATCAGTTTATGGAAAAAATAAGGGACACACCTCAGTGTGACACATTTTTATCTCTGCAATATAATCTACTATATAATGACATGGAAAAAGTAAAACAACACAGGACATAATGCAGAACTTTCAATAGTTGCATAAAAATATATAACAGTAAACTAGTACTGCAATATAAGGAGTCAGCTATCTTTATGAAACTGTTGGACTCCCTCTAACACAGTCTAGAATGACCTCACTGATGTCACACACCATGTACAGAAAAACTTGGTTCAGGTTGCTCTGCAGTGGAGACTGATGCATTGAAAACACCATGTTAAAGTTAAGGAGCATGACTGCGAGTTGAAGTCTTGTGACTTGTAAGACAACAGCAGATGGGCCAGCACTGGAAGTGTACACATGTTGGACCATAGGCTTGATGGGCAATGGCAGTTCTATTGAGAGGTGGGTTGCTTCTCCCATGTTGCAATCAGTTAAGCACAGTCAGGGCACACCAAATCCTGCTTGTATGATGGCACTGTTGTAGTACCATAGAGGCCAGGGTTCCTACTGACAGTGCCACTGCTAGCATGCTATCATTTTTAGCAGCCAATGACACCATTACCTCACTGTGTTTGTGCTCTTGTCCTGCATACATCACATGCAGTTGGTGTGCAACATGATCTGTGGCACAGGCAAGTGCATGGATGTCTGATTCATGATGTTTCTGGATGATGTTGCTGGATACGCTCATTTGCACACAGCAGTAGGCAGAAACTTTTACAACATTGGCCAAGCACACCATCTGCACATCTCTGTCTACTGCAATGCTCAGTTTCAAGGTACTAAGTAGAACTGGCAACATCAGCAACAGTCTCACCTTAGGTCAGTGGTTGAACAGCCTCATCCTGTTCAACATCCAATGTCCGATCATTCTTAGAATGACCAGACAAGTCTCCCTCCACATCTAATGCTACAGCTGTCAACATCTTGAACGGACTCTATCAACATGTCAATGTGCTTTCTGCCAGGGGGCATGCTACCATGCTGAGATATATCAGATCCCACATCATGATCACTGAGTGGGCTAATGGAGGATACAGATAGTTGATGTGCTAAAAGAAGAGACAGATGACACGTCAGAATATTGTGTTTACATCACACGTTAGATAGCATCAAAAACATATGACATATATATCTCACTACAATGTTACAAATAATTATGTTACATGAAGTTTTCTGTTATGTGACATGGAATCTACATGACATGGAGTATAAAATCAGGTTACATAGCCATTATATATGACATATGTGAGGAATACGAACAAAGCATACACCTGATATCTCCTCGTGGGTAGAAAGTGCTGCTGAAGAAGGATGAACTTCAACTATGGTAGGGAAAAAATCAGCATTATTGATCACATCGTTGTCACAATTAACAATTTGAACACAGCTATAATATACAGAAGGTTTGACATAGACATGCCACTTGTTTGTACAGTTGATGATGTTGATGCAGTCTAGTCTAGGAGTGGGAAGAAGGACACAGTATTAATGGAGGACAACAGCAGGAGTAACAGCAATGACAGGTATGCAGGATAGTTAATACCATACCAGTGACAGAGTCCCACTGTTGAGTGTTTGTAGGTCATACTGTGCTTTCCGCAGTGGGTAAGTAAAGAGAAAGACAACACAGTCATGCATTTAGCCAAAACAATATTGACATCATCACATACACAACACAGCAGCATGGGCTACAGATAATCACATGAGGACATTGTGCCTGTTCACCAGATGGCCCTGTGTTGAAAAATATTGACACTGAATAACATGTGTGCTACACATTGATGCAAGCTATGAACCTGTTGCAGTAACATACCTGGTCTGTCTGAACTTGAACCAGCATGGGTTGGGACCACATTGGGTGCACCTGTAGTATACACTGTTAGTGAAATAACAATATGATGGTAAACAGCAGTGCCATGAAATGAGGTTGATGCAATAACAGGTAGTGGTCACAGTAACACAAAATGCAGATGGCATTATGCATGCTGGTGGGACTCATCTGTCTATACTGCCGTTGTATGAATACATGCAATTAAACTTATGTTCATCATCATCACCCTATGTGGATCCATGTGCATGGCTCAAATCTGCTGCTGTAAATCAAAAATGACAATACATGAATATGCATGCTACAGCAATATGCAGTAATTTTCTGTATACTCCGTCATGCAAGGAAAGAAAGGCATACATGTTCTTCTGGGAACTCCACCTTCTATCCCACCCCTGATGATGCATTGCTCCTCTCTTTCTGTATGCAGTGAAGCCATGTGATGTCATTGGGGGGATTAATGGTAGTCCACCACTGGTGGCATTCCTCAGTCCTCATATTGTGTTAATCTGTTGGCTGCATGAAGGATCATATCTGAGCAGAGTCATCCACAGATGTCACTGTTGTGATCTTCAACCAAATTTATCATGTTGATGAGATTGGTCTAGAATTCTTTTCTCCAAGCTGTATTGCCAGAACAACCAAAGAGTCTCTCTCCATCTCTGAGAGCATTGAATATGATGTTGATTTCCTATGGGAAGAAATTGTCAACCCTAGGACAGTAGGCCACAGTGATCTGCACACGATAATTTTCATTTGTAACCCATTTATACAAATGGTTCTGTGCACAGGGTATGTCAACATAAACAGTATGTTTTTGTACAATGCAAAAATCTGTAAAACACTCTCTGTGGCAGATGCTAATGTGACATAATGCCTGAATACATAATATTTCTAAAATAAATATAACTTGTAATATCTTTAGTGTCTCCGTGTGGGACAAGAACCCCTCACACTACATATATGTTTAATGGAAGTCCAAAGACAACACATGACACTACTACATAAACTAACAATGGAGCAATATACAGAAAGTGTCAGAAAACCTCAGGATCCATAAGGCGGCCACATACAGTAAGTATTCTTTGTATATTGAGCCTGTAGTCATTAGACTTTCATAGAAACATCAATGAAGAAATATCTCTAACAGCAACAGAACATATTATTAACACTTTGGTTAAGATACTTCAATGAAGAAATATCCATAACATCAAAATAACGTAGTACCTATGGACAGAGTCAGAATTTATATGTTTCCATAGTGTAAAGAATTACCAGTAAGAAATATGGATGATCCATAAGTCTGTCTTTATTTCAAATGTAAGTCTGTCTATACAACTATATATAAGAATGAAATCAGTTAATGAAAATAGCAACACATGTATGCATAAAGGTCACTCAAACATCAGTCCAGTAACTTACAACAATTTCTGGTAAATTTCACATTTCAATAAAATTAAATTTAAACAGGTACCTTTGAGAATGAGCATCTTTAACAGATGCATTATTTACCAAAACAGAAATGCTACCTCTTGCCAATATACCTCTTACTCCGAATCAGTGAAAGTTAGTTCATAGGTTCATAGGTTCATAGGCTGGTACTAGGCTATCAGCCCTAGGGCCTATACAAGCCTAGCCATAACAATTCCTTGGCAATTTCTTCCCACACTATTTACTTCCCTGGAACCCTGTCTAGCAGAGCGACTGACGTGATCCCCGGGGTGAATTTCCTTTCTCCCATCCAATCGTCAAGGTTCCTTTTGAAGAGGACCAAAGAGGCACTCTGCTTGACATGTATGGGCAATCTATTCCAGAGTCTGGGGAGTCTCTGGGTCAGGAACCTATCCCTCCAGCATGTTTTGTTTATTGTGATGACAAGGTTTAGATCCCTGGAGCGTGTGGCTCTGAGGGATTGGGATTTCTTTAAGTGCAGCATGTCCAACAGCTCTGGGTTTGACATGGCCTTGTAAGTTAAGCAAAGATCGCCTCTGAGTAGACGATATGCGACAGAGTATAGCTGGAGTTTTTTAAGGTGGTCAGCGTAGGGCATCAGCTTTAGGCCTGTGATTCTTTTAGTGAGGTATTTCTGTGGCCTTTCCATTTGTTGCAGGTACTTGAGAGGTACATACCAAACGGGGCATTGTATTCTATAATGGGTCTAATGAGGGATGAGTACAGTGGGACAATGACCTCCTTTTATCTGGTTGAAAAGCCCTTAGTGATGAGGTGTGCCACATAGAAGGATTTCCTGACTGTTGTGGCAATGTGGTTATCGAAGGTGAGACCACTGTCCACCTGTGTCCCTAAGTCTCTTATCAAACTTTCAGTGTTTAGTGTACTGCCACCTATATGGTAATTCATGGATACATGTTTTTTCCCAAAGGGGATAACTATACATTTCTTGGCATTGAGCTTGAGCCCATGGCTCTGGCACCAAGCATCTGTTTCTGTAAGGCCCTTTTGTAGAGTATCCACATCATTTGGGGATTCAATAATGGCTCCCAGTTTGCAGTCATCTGCAAACTTTGTTATCCAGAGTCCCTTAGTGTTGGCCTGTACTTCAGAGAAGTAGATGCCAAACAAGAGAGGTCCCAGGACTGAACCCTGAGGTACTCCACTTGTCACTTGTCTGGAGCTGGATTTGGAGTCAGCTACTTTTACAGTGTGGGTTCTATCAGTAAGCCAGTTAGCAACCCATTGGGTGACGTAGGGATTAATGCCCAGCTTAGTAAGTTTATCTATGATTCCAGAGTGGGGCATGGTGTCAAAGGCCTTGGCAAGGTCTAGATAGGCTATGTGGACCACCTTACCCTTGTCCATGGCTCTGGAGACTTATTCAAAGAAGTCAATCAAGTTCAGGAGACAAGATCGGCCCTTCACGAACCCAAACTGGGTGGGGTCCAGTGTTTGAAGGTTGCCAATGTCTTTGTTTATAAGTTCCATGATAATACGCTCCATGGCCTTGCAGATAAGGCTTGTCAGACTGATTGGATGGTAGTTTCCAGGATCCAAGGTGGATCCCCCCTTGTGGAGTGGGATAACTGTAGCTGTGCTCCACTCAGTGGGCACGAAACCTGAGGTGAGGCTATGATTAAACATGACACTTAGGTGAGGTGCCAGTTCATATTGTAGTTCATGTAGTACACAGCCCAGGATGTCATCTGGTCCCATGGATGCTGTATTCTTAGCACCTAATGTGCACCTATCTTTAAGTACCATATAATCCATGCATAATTAATGATGTTTATTAAAATTCTAGGTTTTGAAATCCCATTTGAGCACCTTCATGTAACTTGGATACATGCGGCTTAACACCCAAGTGTACTGCATAAATACCTGATAGATACTGATAAATGGTACCATTTCTGGCACATGCCAGTTATCTTCCAATGATATAATTACATTACATCAGCACCACTTTTGAATATTGATTTTGATACAATTACAGATCACACCATCACTACCTGTGAACTGAGTGGAACAATGAGCAATTTTACTGATTTTGCTTTTATTAGACATTTTCAATTGGATAATTGAGATGGCTGCTTCCAGTAGGCTGATATGTGTCTGCGTACAACTGGACTGAGGAAGAGACTACTCAGATGCTGACCATGTATGCTGGAGTGGAGCATTAGATAAGAGCAAGGTCAAGGAACTTTGTAATGATAGATATATGGAACCAGACTACAAAGGAACTGAAGATGTATAGGGATCTACTGCACTAGAGTGCAGATTCACCACCACTTATGTTCACCTGCATCGGAGTAAGGTGGAGTAGCTTTGTGTGAAGACAGCCCTTTAACTAGCTGTTGTAACAAATAGTTCTTTGGGATAATTAAACAGATGTGGTAACTGCTATCCTTATAAATGTGGATTATATTTCCATGCTGTTAATTTATTTAATAATGTTTATAATAGACATAATTATGAACTTTGAAGATTTATATATACTTTACAGCATATAATAACATCATCACACGCATCCACTGTCCTCGTGCATTAATGATGTGTATAGCACTTAGGTCTCTAATGACTGTGCATTTCATAGTTGTCTGCTATAGCATCACAGTATCACCTACAACATTATATGTCTCAACAAAAAGTCGTAGAACACTTTTTTAGTTCATTTTTCCTAAAAAAGTAAAAATTTTTAATACTGTCACTCTGGTGACTCCCTGTATTCTAGCAACATTGCCAAGACTTGGAACTCCCTACCACTACAAATTAGGGTGCTACCTAATAAAAACATCTTCAAATACAGCTTATTTCCCACCTAACATACGCCTGGACATGCAACTTCCTAGTAATCTTCAAACAAACAGCTTATGTCCCACTCCTGGACATGCAACTGCCTAGCACCTGGCTGACATATACTAACTCCTTCCCCTACCCACTAGCCAACCTCTTTAAAACTCCCACAGATGCACTATACATTATCACACATTGCTTACCAACTCAGTGTTGCCTACTCCCACTGCCCCATCTATACCCACTAACTATCCCCTAGACTAAGTTGAAAACGTGTCTATATTCTCCTCCTTTTTTAGTTTTTCCTTTCTTGTCTAGCTTCAGTACATCTTCAAGATTATCTCTACTAAACATACTGTATGAACAACCATCATATGTTACTACCTGCTAACCCACTGTGCTTATGTAAATATCTTATGCAATCATATGTTATTGTATGCTATATTTTTATAACTGAATGTGTAAATATCTTATGTATAATATGCTAGCAATTGTTCTTTGAGCTTTATTCCACGGGCCTCTGCTGAAAATGGACAACTCTGTCAAGTTGGACCTTCCTGGTAACAAATGTAAAATAAATAAATAAAAAAAATACAATATGTTTTCAACTATGTGTTGATAGCAGTTAATTCTTTGCAATAAAATGTCCAATAGGTGTTTGCAGTTTCTGTTCTCTATAGGAATTTGATTAGATGCTAACATTACCTGTTTGTTAAAATGAAACTCCTGCTGCCTGCTAGCTCATCCTGTAAGGGTAAACTTATCTGAAATTGTTTTCTTGTATTACTTCACACATGGCAGTTATGTAGAGAAGCATATTCCACTTATTGATATTTATGTCTATGTTTTGCTTTGTTGCGAATAATTAAGTTAGTGGTGGATTTCCTATGGAAATAACCATAATCTGTAACATTCTGCTAACATCAGCTCTTTAACTGAGGAGTTAGTAAAACAATAGCTGTTTGTTTAAAAAACAAAATAAAAGAAAAATATGTGTGGTGTCTGTTAGCTTGGCCTATAAGTAAACCAACCAGCATGCCTACATTTTGGTGTGCTCTGGGTACATGTCTGTGCAAAAAGCCTGATCAACAGTGTCACACAATTGTATCTTTGACATGTGAGCATTCACTGACATACTGCTGATGTACCGTAATGAAGCTCACAGGAGTGTCCACTGCTCAGTAATGTGCAGGGTGGGTGGCAAACACCTGGGTTGTTTATTCAACATTTGCATGACAGTATATGTGTATGTGTTGCAAACTTCTTATCTTCTTACCTATGCATGTTGATGTTACATGTGTTACATTACTGTGCATGTGTAATTTATATATGGCCATTTTTGTGGACATCCGAAATCATTCTTCCCACATGACATACACTTGCCATTTGCTTAAATGTATTTCGGGTTATATTCTACAACACCCTGTGTGCTGTTCACATGCATTTGCAGTGCGTCAACTTACTTTGTACTGTTTTTCCCTGATGTGGGCCTAGACTGGCCACATCCCTTATACCTTCATAGTTCTGCATTATATTTTGAAGATGTTTGCCTTTGTTGCAATTATTGACCACTGCCATGTATTACTTTGCTGACGTGGTGAACATGTGGCAAATACATGGCTATTTTACATATGCACAATATCTGCAAACAAGCCTCAGGCTACTGCTTGCAATATATCCTTGTTCCCAAGTGTTAACCAGTGCACATGCTGACATCCATGTGTGCAGCCTGCTGTATTTATTAAGCTATAGTGTTATATTTTTGTAAATATTCTTACATGTCACTGCTGTGTGTATATGTGTATTGAGCTTGCTTTTATGTTCGATTTAGTCCACTGACAGTCATACATATACACCTGCACCTGTGTGTTTTGTGTGACATATATGCATTCCATGACACAATTGTATGGGCTGTGTGTAGCTACTAGTGTATTTAACAGCTATGTTGTTGCTTTTATGAGTGCTTCTGTTGGACACTGTGCTTGGTTGATTGCTTTTCACTTGCATGGTCTTTTGCTCAGTAATGTCCTCTGCTAAATTTATCTACTGTTGTTAGACCTGCATTTGCTCATCTGTGATAATGCTTGGCTTACACTTGCACTGCTTGCAGACTACTTGAGTAAGTGTTTCTTTATCCAATGTGTACTGTGCTCCTTATTTATTACCCTACACATTTACCATTGGTCATACACATCCAGGTATATCTGTCATACAGTTTGCAAAATGTCATGCCATGATAGCGCGTAGGTGGACATTTTTTTTTTTACATTTTACTATGGCTGGTATGCAACTTACCCATCCTTGATGTGTTTTTTCCCCAGCCTTTGTCTGTCATGTGTTGTGATATTTGTTCTATGGGTATACCTACTGTGATGTCCTTTGTTTCCACTTTCTCTAAGTTTACCTTTTCTCCTATACTTAAAAAATGAGGCCTACTTCCACCAAACAAAAAAAAAAATGCCATTGCCCCACTGACTTTCCCTCAGATTTTCCTATTCAAACATCTCTCTTGTGTGGTCATTTTCTTCACCCATAATCCACATCTTCTTTTCAGTCTCCCACGTTCCTTGTGTGTGTGTGTGTGTGTGTGTGTGTGTGTGTGTGTGTGTGTGTGTGTGTGTGTGTGTGTGTGTGTGTGAGTGTGTGTGTTTGTGTGTGTGTCTGTGTGTTACTTGCGCTCTTCACAAAGGTACTGAACACACTGTTTGTTAATGTTAGCAGTGGTGATGTGGCCATGACTGCCCTTCACCTGTATTAATATTTTTTAGAAGTTTTACAGTTTTCATTGGAATCCATAAGTACAATCAGGCATATTTTACTAGTAAATGACTTATGGAAATATCCATTGTTATCTCTAAGTTTACTGCACAAATTGTTGAAAATATGTATTACAAAGGACATGGAAGCATTAAAGAAAGTACATTTTGTTAGTAAATGAATTACAACAATATCTGTAGTTGTCTGCAACATTTCTGAACAGATTTCTAAAAATATTTATTACAAATGCCATGCAGCTTAGATTGGAACAGTTGGCATTTTTTTATAGTAATAGAGACATTTATTCTGTAGTTGTCCTTAACCTTACTTAACAGATTGTATTATAAATATTCATGTAAGATGATCAGGATGCTTGATCTGTGATAACCATTCCATAACTTAATGTACAATGTGCTTTGTCAGCGATTTCCCATTACTTACAGATTACTCGTGGGTATTTGTAATGTTTTATGCTTGGCCTTTATAGGTATATTGTCAGTCTGTTGTAGACTGGTTTTTTTGGTGTACTCCTAGCCCTTCAAGTCTGCATACCTGCTTTTTGGTTTGCATTTGATATAAGGGGATTTTGCAGTCTGATACCATGGACATCATTCTGACAACAAGCAGTTTCTGATAATTATTTTGTCTCTACCATTTGGTATGTCTGAACAGATACCCTAGTTAGTGTACAATGTATTTTTTCTTTTCTAATTCTTAATTTTATTTAACATCACTGCACCTTAGACATCTTGGCTTTCAGTGATTGTTCCTTCCTTTGATGAGGCTGGACGTTTTCAGCGTCATTTCAGCTGTGATCACCAACTTTTTTATGTACCCTGTAACTGTCTTTATTTATTTTCATGACATATATTGCATGAGGCATCTTCATCTTTACCTAGTATGTTACTTGTACTCTCACAGCCGAGATCTTTGATTTCTGAGTATCTGTATGGGTCCTGGCCTTTGACTGACTCAGCATTGGTTGTTTTTATGCGAGATGAAGTAGTTTAAGCACCTATTTTGGCGGTTGTTTTCAACCTCCTAGTGCTTGTATTTAGTAGACGTGAGTGGGCTGTTGTATGTGACATGATCGTTGTTTTTTATTACATATTGTTTATATATTTTTTGTTTTAGTCCTTAATTGTTGGTTTATTTAATATTGACTAGTAGGTTTTGATGATTGATGGGGCTGATGTCGGCTGGAATTATTCTTATGCAATTGATTTACTTTGCGTCAGTAGACGCTTGCTTGACAGCGTCTTTTGTATTCGTCAGCCGTTGTTGTTAGTAGGACATTTTACAGTACTGGACTGTTTTCTGCTGTTTTGGCAGTATCAGCAAAGTTTTTTTGATCGGATAGTATCATGTGGTACTGTCTTATATGATACTGTTTTTTTATGCGATTGCCTCTGATCTAGCTTTGGTGATCACCTGAATGTTTCAGTGCCTTTTATGTGGGATATGAGGTAAGAATAGCACATATTTTTGCAGCTGCGATTACCGGCAGCTCCAGTTGTTATTGTTCTGGCATAGACGCCTGTGAATTTGTCAACAGTTACATGTGAGAATGTTCGTTCTCTGTATTTTAATAGTAATATCAATAATAGATCGTTGATTCCATTCCTGGATTGTTAATTGCCGCGTTGGTTGTATTCTTTGTCTGTGTTATAACTTTTTTACAGCACACATTTTTGATGCAAGAGAGCTTATAGGACTTGTTTGTTCTTCGGAACTTTTGCTCTAAGGAATTCAGTATGTGTTCTATTAGCGACTCCATCAGGAGTCGTGGTATATGTTTTAGATGTGGTTATAAATGGAAACATGGCATATTCCTACATGAAATAGTGTTTCTTATTTCATGCTTTGTACTTTGACTATGAATTTGGACAGTCTTTTAGCGTAGTAAGTTGATAAGCTCAGTTGGCTTATTTAGCAACATTAATATGGTCTATTGTCTTACTCATGCTTGGTATAGTTTGTTCAAGGCAGTTTTGCCTTGAATTAGATCTTTTTAAATGTCTTTTTAAATGTCGTGAATGTGTTTTTTATACTTTTATACATTTATACATTTATCTTTCTAGTATTGCTTCTTTAAATCAGGACATGCAGGGATAGATTGTTTGTCAGTAATTATTCAATTAGTGTTCTAATTAGTTAGTTTGAGCGCCAAGAATCTTTTGTATAAAAGGTTGCATTTATTGTTGTTTTATTACACCTGAAGAAGCGTAGTATACCTACGTGAAAGCGCTTGTGTCTTTGTTATTCCAAATAAAGAAGCTTCCTTTACCAGTAACTATTTCTGTGTGGTGACTCCAGTGGATCTTGTGTTTCATAGCCTTTTCGTTTTTTCCAAGGGGAGTCTTTGTTTTCCTGCTACAGTTTTTGGACTTTCTTTTTTTGCTGTTGTGCTGTTAGCAGGTTTAACACATGGATAACATCAATATTGAGTTGGATTTTCGCCCAGAGACGAGGACTATTGGTGTACTGGCTTGGGATTCCCTCAAGCATTGCAAAGAGAACCCTTTATTGGCTCTGGAATTGACGAACCAACCTAATGTGCCACCAACTACACCGAATGGTGAGAATGTTGCTGAGTTTAATAGACTTTTTAGATTGTTTCAAGATGATTTATATCAGTTGCAGAGACTAGCCTGGCAGAGACTGCATTTAGAGGCCTGCATACATTTTAAGATAGTGCCTAGAGGCATGCGTGTTTTTTGTATGCCTTCCTATGGCAATAGTCATCCTTTGCTGTTAAGAAAATGGCAGGACCTTAATATACAATTAGGCTTCAGCTATATAAACTTGTTGCTGGAATACTTTTCTCCCTTGGAAGCTGATTTAAGAAACAAGGTAGACTTACAATATACAGCTATCATTGAAGGCTTCAAGACTGAATACTTTACCAGGAGACTTGATTCTCTCCTGACCCAGATACAATCATTCAGTGAAAGACTTAAGGAAGTTAAACATAAGAAACTTATTAGGGATGCCAATGATTTTGCTAGTGGCCAGATTTTTGTATGGCCTAGAACTGAGAATGCACGTATGCAGGCTACATGTCAAGATGGGCCCCTTAGTAATGTTTCCAGCTCTTCATCGATGCCTACAGTTAGCACCAATGCTGAACCTACTTTGGCTCCTTCTGTTTCCTCCTTAACTAATAACATGGTCACCACAGCACCAGTGCCTTTTAATTCTGTTTCCACTTTTGTTGATGAAGCAAGTTTGGACAACAACACTCCGCCTCCTAATCAACAGGCAGATAAGATGTTTTTGTTAGCAGGTGCTAAACCAAAGGATACGTCCTCTGCAAATAATCATTTTTTACCTTTTCCGGTCAAGCAACAGCCAGGATGGCGAGGCAGGTCAAGCAGCAGAGGACCAAGGAAAAGGAAGGGATCAGTAGAAAATTACCCCAATACCAGGAAACAGAGACATTGAATCCAACCATCCATCATCAAGAGAAAAGAAGATTTAATTCTCTTGTTTATAACATCTCCACTTATACTTTGACTGATTCAGATCTTTCCCTTTTAGAGGAAGGACTGAACTTTATTACTTCACAAGTCAGTCGTTTAAGTGACATTTTAATAGATCTAAGGCTGTTTTGCCGCAATGTCTCTTTGAAGATTCTGTTTAAAGACAGTAATGTTTTGGACACTAACACCTTAAAAAGTTTTTTTAGAGTTAAAAGTAGTTTTACTCCTATGTTGCCACACAATGTGGAGAGTTTTATGAAGATGTGTGAGAATGACTTTTATGAATGGTTTAGTCGATCTCAGAAGAGATGTCGCTTTTATAATATCAGTAGAGCTGAACAGAGTTCCATTCAATCTCTAAAGAATAATGAACACATTACTGTTAAACCAGCTGACAAGGGAGGAGCAGTGGTTGTTCTGAATTCTTCAGAATATGTTACTACTATGACTGATATGTTATCAGATGATAAAGTCTATGAAATTATTCCCAGAGAAAAGGTTAGAAAAATTGTGAAGTTGGTGCATGATAGTCTATATGATCTTTTGATGTGTGGTCAGATTAGCTGTGAGCTATATGAATACTTTTTTATAGAGTTTCCCACCCTTCCTATCATCAAGGGACTACCCAAAATATACAAAGGGATTATACCAGTACCAATGAGACCCATAGTCTCAGGTGGATGGTGGATAACCTCCACCATTTCTTCCTTTGTGGAAGGGCTATTGCGACCCCTAGTGGATGATATTCCAGTCATCTTGAAAGACTCCTATCAGCTCATTCAATTTCTTAAAGATTTTGTGTTGGATGAGAGGGGAGCATCAATGCTACTAGTGACCATGGACGTCAAGAACCTTTTTACCAGTATCCCCAATGATTTGGGAATGCAGGCTATCAGAGAGATCCTTGTTAGTAACTCAGGTTATAGCAGCAGCAGGCAGATTTTGATCAACTGTCTGCTTGAAATGATACTTGAAAACAATGTATTCTTGTTTCAGGACCAGCTATACCTTCAGAAATGGGGAGTTGCCATGGGCACTCCCTGTGCGAATAGTTACGCTAACCTTGTGGTCCATCATTGGGAATTGAATCATTTGTTTAAACATACAGGTTACAGCAAGGTTATACTGTACAAGAGGTTTGTTGATGATGTCCTCTTTGTGTGGGAGGGGACTAAATCAGAATGTCCTAATTTCATTACAGAATTAGAAACGACGTCTACTTTTCTGAGGTTTACAGCTGAGATTTCTCCAGTTCAAGCACATTTTTTAGATCTGAAGTTGGAATTTAATGCCAACAAGATTGTTACCTCTCTGTATAGGAAATCTACTTGGAGGAACACTTTGTTACGGTTTGAAAGTATGCACCCCAGGTTCACATTTAGAGGGATAGTCCTAAGCCAAATGTATAGAATTTGCAGAATTTGTAGTGACAAGAAAGACATGTTCTCAGAATTGATTATACTTGAAGGTTTACTCAGAGAAAGAGGATACCCTCCCAAGTTAATAGATGACTGCAAACAGGAAGTCATCACGAAAGTACACAATAGGACAGATGGCCTTGCTTTCACAAGGAAGAGTCTTTCGTTCTATACATTGAATGGTAATAGGTACAAAGATAGGCTTACCTATGTCACTAACTATACCAGTGACATTGCTGAACATAATAAAATTATCAGCAGAAACTGGAATATATTGGTGACAGATCCGCTCACTAGGAAAGTTGTGGGAGATTACCCGAGGTTTAGCTATAAAACATGCCATAATTTGAAGCAAACCCTATGCTTAGAGCAGAACTCCTTGCTAAATGGCTGTTCCAGTGATCCACGTGGGACCTTTCCCTGTGGGCACTGTCACATGTGTCCATACATATCTAAAAGAGTCAGCTTTTCACACCTTGATGGTTTTTTTACGTTTACTCCCAGATTCCATAGTGACTGCAATAGTACTAACCTTATTTATCTGGCTACATGTGACTCCTGTGAAGCCTTTTATGTAGGCCTCACGAAGAGACGACTTCTTGATAGGGTCTACAATCATTGCTATGACATCAGGAAAGGTAATGATAGCAACGCTTTGGCCAAGCACGTTTTGGAACACAATGCACATGGTTTTAGTTTCTTAGTCTTGGAATTGTTAGCTGTTAACAACAGGGAAGGAGACAATATGAACCAATTGGCTGTCAGGGAACTTAAATGGATTTTCATCCTGAAAGCTCATATATACCCAGGCATTAATCAATATGTTTCAGTTAAACCTGTTCTTAATAGCAGGAAGTTATGAAATAGACGCACAGGTTTTGATGTCTGGTTTATGTATTTCTTTCAGTTTTGTTCCTATGCTCGATTTCCCATTGGCTTTATTCCATTCAGATTTGGTTTCATAGAGGTTTTTGATACACCATTGATTGTGCTTCTGTCTCACAGGCATTTCATTTATTTGTAATGTTTTATGCTTGGCCTTTATAGGTATATTGTCAGTCTGTTGTAGACTGGTTTTTTTGGTGTACTCCTAGCCCTTCAAGTCTGCATACCTGCTTTTTGGTTTGCATTTGATATAAGGGGATTTTGCAGTCTGATACCATGGACATCATTCTGACAACAAGCAGTTTCTGATAATTATTTTGTCTCTACCATTTGGTATGTCTGAACAGATACCCTAGTTAGTGTACAATGTATTTTTTCTTTTCTAATTCTTAATTTTATTTAACATCACTGCACCTTAGACATCTTGGCTTTCAGTGATTGTTCCTTCCTTTGATGAGGCTGGACGTTTTCAGCGTCATTTCAGCTGTGATCACCAACTTTTTTATGTACCCTGTAACTGTCTTTATTTATTTTCATGACATATATTGCATGAGGCATCTTCATCTTTACCTAGTATGTTACTTGTACTCTCACAGCCGAGATCTTTGATTTCTGAGTATCTGTATGGGTCCTGGCCTTTGACTGACTCAGCATTGGTTGTTTTTATGCGAGATTAAGTAGTTTAAGCACCTGTTTTGGCGGTTGTTTTCAACCTCCTAGTGCTTGTATTTAGTAGAGGTGAGTGGGCTGTTGTATGTGACATGATCGTTGTTTTTTATTACATATTGTTTATATATTTTTTGTTTTAGTCCTTAATTGTTGGTTTATTTAATATTGACTAGTAGGTTTTGATGATTGATGGGGCTGATGTTGGCTGGAATTATTCTTATGCAATTGATTTACTTTGTGTCAGTAGACGCTTGCTTGACAGCGTCTTTTGTATTCGTCAGCCGTTGTTGTTAGTAGGACATTTTACAGTACTGGACTGTTTTCTGCTGTTTTGGCAGTATCAGCAAAGTTTTTTTGATCGGATAGTATCATGTGGTACTGTCTTATATGATACTGTTTTTTTATGCGATTGCCTCTGATCTAGCTTTGGTGATCACCTGAATGTTTCAGTGCCTTTTATGTGGGATATGAGGTAAGAATAGCACATATTTTTGCAGCTGTGATTACCGGCAGCTCCAGTTGCTATTGTTCTGGCATAGACGCCTGTGAATTTGTCAACAGTTACATGTGAGAATGTTCGTTCTCTGTATTTTAATAGTAATATCAATAATAGATCGTTGATTCCATTCCTGGATTGTTAATTGCCGCGTTGGTTGTATTCTTTGTCTGTGTTATAACTTTTTTACAGCACACATTTTTGATGCAAGAGAGCTTATAGGACTTGTTTGTTCTTCGGAACTTTTGCTCTAAGGAATTCAGTATGTGTTCTATTAGCGACTCCATCAGGAGTCGTGGTATATGTTTTAGATGTGGTTATAAATGGAAACATGGCATATTCCTACATGAAATAGTGTTTCTTATTTCATGCTTTGTACTTTGACTATGAATTTGGACAGTCTTTTAGCGTAGTAAGTTGAGAAGCTCAGTTGGCTTATTTAGCAACATTAATATGGTCTATTGTCTTACTCATGCTTGGTATAGTTTGTTCAAGGCAGTTTTGCCTTGAATTAGATCTTTTTAAATGTCTTTTTAAATGTCGTGAATGTGTTTTTTATACTTTTATACATTTATACATTTATCTTTCTAGTATTGCTTCTTTAAATCAGGACATGCAGGGATAGATTGTTTGTCAGTAATTATTCAATTAGTGTTCTAATTAGTTAGTTTGAGTGCCAAGAATCTTTTGTATAAAAGGTTGCATTTATTGTTGTTTTATTACACCTGAAGAAGCGTAGTATACCTACGTGAAAGCGCTTGTGTCTTTGTTATTCCAAATAAAGAAGCTTCCTTTACCAGTAACTATTTCCGTGTGGTGACTCCAGTGGATCTTGTGTTTCACTTAACAGATTTTATTATAAATATTCATGTAAGACGATCAGGATGCTTGATCTGTGATAACCATTCCATAACTTAATGTACAATGTGCTTTGTCAGCGATTTCCCATTACTTACAGATTACTCGTGGGTATGCTTAGTGCCCGGTTGCTACTGGGATACTGCCTTGTACACTCGCACGCTGGGGTATTCTAAGTTTCTTGTGGCACATTTATATATTACACCATTATCCACAAGTTTCGCTCTGATATTGGCATAATGCACAAAAGCCTGCAAACTTTACGGAATCCGGCCAAGAGTTTAGAAAGATCCATGTGATGTTGCCCCAGTTTTTCAAAAATTCATAGTGAATAGACTTTTAAATATATACTTCCTTCATCCCTGTTCAACCTATGTTTTCATTTTTTTCAATGTTAAAAAATATTTTATATAAAAATGTACTGGCCACATTCAGAAGCAAATGCAAGTAAGGTTGCCACCCATCCCTTTGTCAGCGGGACACTCACGGGTTAAGTTGCCTCATCCCATTGCCTGCTGTGGAATGTAGTGGGACTTGAAAAGTCCCTCTTTTCAATCACACTGAATCGCTGTGGAAAAGCTACAATTCATTCCTGCTTTTCTACGGCAATTCAGTTACATCACCAACCCGGACCTGCAGGCAAAGTTGCTGCCTGTTAGGTCCAGGTGCTGTAATTCGTGCAGCAATTGGCTGCAATTCATGAAAGGGGTGGGGATTGAAGCAGGAAGAGCCCTGCAAAGATCGCGTCTGTAGGAGTGCTTTCTTTTAAGCGCTTCTGCAGCTGCTAAAAAATAAATAAATAAATAAACAATAAAATGAGATTTTTTTCTAATGAGCCAGCCAGTCAGCTATTCATCCATTCATCCAGCCATCCATCCATTCTTCCAACCAGCCAGCCAGCCATCCATCCATTCATTCAACCAACCATCCATCCATTCATTCAACCAGCCATCCATCCATTCATTCAACCAGCCAGCCATCCATCCATTCATCCAGCCAGCCAGCCATTCTTCCAACCAGCCAGCCATTCTTCCAACCAGCCATCCAGCCATCCATTCATGCAGCCAGCCAGTCAGCCATGCATCACTTCATGCAGTCAGCCAGCCATTCTTCCAGCCAGCCAGACATCCATTCATGCAGCCAGCTATCCATTCATGCAGCCAGCCAGCCATCCATCCATTCAGACATCCATCCAGCCATCCATCCATCCATCCATCCATCCATCCATCCATCCATCCACCATCCATCCATCCATCTATCCATTCATCTAGCCAGCCATCCATCCATCCATCCATTCATGCAGCCAGCCATCCATCCAGTCATTCATCCATCCAGCTGCTACTCCCACCAACCAGCTAGCCACTCCAGCAGCCGGTCAGCTAGCCACTCCAAAAGCCAGCCAACCAGCCACTCCAGCAGCCAGCTAGCTAGCCACTTCAGCAGCCATCTGTCGTACCCATAACAGCATCTCCTTCACCACTCCTGTGGTGATATGGTAGAGGGTGTGGCCAGTGTCATATTGGCCACACCCCCATGTCCCACTTTGGCCCGCTGAAAAGGTGGCAATCCTAAATGCAAGTAACAAATCTTTGAAAAATGGAACTACTTTTTTTTACTAAATACAATACCAATATACAGTTTGTGATGAAAAATGTGTGCTGTTTTTGCATTTTATTCTACTGATAATGATCCACCCTCCTAAACTTTTTTTCAGAAATGTAAATCCCTGCCATGATATCAGGAAAGACTGAACCATTTCAGAAGAAGTTTTCTTTCTTCATGAAAAAAAGTTGTCAAACTAGTTCTTGCAAGTAGAACACCCCTCATTGAAAACAGGCATGCATGCAGGGATAATAATGAAACCACGATGTAAGTAAGAAGCTACTCCTCTACAGGGGTAAGTTGCCCCTTTATAGTATGCTACATTGCATGTGTATATCTACTATCAGATTATTTTATGGGAATGGCACATAGTATTTTTTATCTTTTTGCAAAATCACTTGCAATGTGCGGTGGTGGTGCTGCGGTGGCGTTGTCGCCTCACAGTAAGACGTTGTCCTGTTCGATTCTCAGCTAAAGCGTCTTCTGTGTGTAGACATGTGTGAATGGGCATACCTTCGTTGAAGGTTGTGCATTAGGGCTGGCAACTCGGTACGTAAAAATCTACTGCCAATCATTAGTGGACCGGAGTTCCGCTGTGGCGACCCCTAACCGGGAAAAGCCAAAAGATACAACAACTCGCAATATTAACATGAGGACTGTGGCAGGAAAGGAAATTAATTGTAAAATGGTACATCAAAAAGTGACTGATATTTTTAATCCCAGCTATGTAAGAAATGCATGGAAAACTTTCCTCTGTTGAGACTGAAAATGGCATTCCGTTTTTCTCACACATGTCAAAAATGCATTTGTTCTTTTTCGGTTATCATGTAGGAACCTGACTAAGTCTGTTTAGTGGCATAAGAGAGAAAATTGTGTTGTATTAAAAAGTAGTATAATCATTTAATGGTATAGATCTGTTTCTCTCAAATATATTCAACAACAGGAGCCAGATTTCAGAGTAATTTATACTCAAGATAAGGCACTCCTTCAAGACTGAAAAGAAAATTCTGTCGCATATGAGTACAAAAGAAAATTGCACAGTTTTTCATGTTGTATATGTAAATAAGGCAGTCAGTAAATTTGTTTGTGTTCCTACTAACAAACTCAGTGGCAAAGGATCAAAGGAATCACACTCTCATATATTGTTAGAACACATCTCTAATGGGTAAATGCAACTCCAAATGCAATATTAAACTCCCCATTCTCAAACCAGCATTAGACAGTCCAAAGGAACAGTATTTTGTAAGTCCTCCATCATGTAGACACCAAAAGTCTCTTTTGTTTGTTTGGTATATTATTCTGCATTATACAATGACTGGCCATTAACATAGCAAAAGGAGCATGCTAACTGGTCAGCCCAACCAGCATACCTCTTGTAAATCGAGAATATGCCAGCGATAAAAGTCTGGCTGCTAAAGTATCATTGAGTGGCCAGACTTTGTTTTTTCTATTATCATGTGGTAGACACACATCAGTTTGAATGAAAGAAACTCCAAAACTGAAATGCTTTTCATTATTTAGTGACTTTGTTTCATTTAAAATTATTTTTTTCTGACAAATCACTGAGGAACAAAGTCACTAAATCATGACAGGCATTTCAGTTTCAGACTTTCTTTCCTTCAGACAATGCATACATATTCACATTTTTTAAATAAAAAATCAAGAGTTACATATGAGACCACAGAAAATACAAGAAAAATCAGGTACGTTCTACAAACTAAAATATACCTGAATTTCCTTGTATTTTCCTGTCCTCTCGAACCTCTAAACTGTTGGAAGGTTACACTTTTTTTTTTCTTTCAAACAAAAAAATAGCAATGGTGATCATTCTTTCTCCATTGCTTGCTTTCTGAAAGAGTGATGTACTGCATAAGCCTGGGAATGTAGTCCCATATGCATGCACAGTTCATAAAGAGCACAGTCACGAAACAATGCGGAAGAACACCATGGTGCCATTCTACAAAACATTGTTAAAAGAAAAGTAAGTAATTTTTTCTTTAATAAAGTTATTGTATAATAGTAATAACTGACTCAGTGGTGTGGTATATTGAAGATTTACCCATGGTTGTCTTTGTTTACTCACTTGGGTTTCTCCCTCATGATTAAACCACACCAACCGTAGGTAAATATTCAATATACCACACCCACATCACTGATTATTGCTATATTGTGAGCGATCAGAAACTCCTTTCATACATTCTAATAAGCAGCACTAATAATATGGTTGAAATAGAAAATGGTTATGGCACTTGTGTCTTTTACATGTGCAAATACAATGTTTTTTTCCCCATCAAACATAATATATCCCCCCACACACGTACTTATTCAGTGAGCATTAGATTTCTTTTCAGTTCAGCCTATAGTGGGGATTCACAAATATATGAATACAGAATAAATACTGTTAGCAGTTGTCCTAATCCTCAGTGAAGTTTTTTTGCCATGCCTTTTAAGATATTTGTGTGGGCCAAATGCCTAGATCCCAAAATGCATAGAAAAGTGCACGTCTCCACAAAATTAGGGTTGTACCAAGGGAACTTGGTGCCCTTGGAGGCACATCAGTTTTTTTACCTGTCTTCCAAATATTTAAGAAATGTTTGACAATTTACAAAATGTTATTAAGCAATCATAATTATAATCACTTCTAAGACTGTTCCCCAGATTCTCAAAAGCTTGCACGGTGTGCAGGATTAGTGTAAGAGGAAATTCGACCAATGTGGCAGCCGAGCGATCCACGTACATGCTCCTTTGATGTGCATGAGTGCTCTAGCACTAGTGCTGCCTTTTCCCAGCCCCGTATGTAAATCACCTCATTTGCAGGTGAAAACCATGCAAATGAGGCAAATCTGCCATCCAGAAAGCAGTAATCAGGATGTGCAGGACTAGCGTAATATGCAGAAATGTACTTGGTTAGTAACCGAGTACTGTACTGCAAACTCCAAAACGGAGCAATGACAGCCCCAAATAAAGGCTGCATATCATTTAGGAAGCATGCCAATGGCCAAGTAGGCCATTGGCATTGCAAACAATGCAAAATGTACAAAATACAACTATTATGATATGTCCGCTGATCACAGCCATTGAAGTATAGGGCAGCGGCGTATAAATGGGATCGGTGGGGAAATAAGAAAATAAACCTAAAAAAAGCAGTCTAACTAAAATCAGTATTCCACCATGCAAGTCAATGGCAGGCAAAAGACAACTTGGCCAGTGAGTAGTGGTTGCTTAGGGGAAAATCACAGTGTGATGCATGTAACTATGCATTAGCAGGCAATTCTATGCAAATGAGGCAAAGGATAGTGAATCCCGATTTTCCCCACCATGTGACGCAGGTCCCAACAGTGTAAGAGTATGAATAACTGAGTGCAACACTAGGAGGTAGGTGACATCATGTGTGGGAGTGTCAGGCATACTGTCAGCTTATTGGAGCCCTGTGGATCTGGGTTGCATCCAGCTTAGCACAGCAAAGCCAAGGGATGTGGCTAAACCTGCCCAGCACGTATGACAACGTGTAAGTGGGTGTGCGCACTGTGCAATGGGATCTACAGGAAGATAAAGGAAGTGAACCAGGAAATAGCAGCAGTGTGCACAGTGGAGTACACTGATTGCGCAACAAGCCCCCGGGATGAATCAGAAGGGCAATGGGAAGGGAAAGTAGCAGTAGGAAGTTAATCAAGGGTTAGTAGGTTCACTGCCAGGTGAAACATATCGGAACCAGCCAATTACACAGGCAGAGGAACAGCCCAGCCCAGAACCCCACTATAAACTATGCAAACACCTACCTCTCTGGTTTTTCCCACACCCTACACCACCGGTGTAAACAAGCAAGGAACCTTTAACACTCACAACAGCAAAATGTTAGAGGCTGCAATAGCTATCATACAACTTGTGGAAAAGGTTGAGGGTGGTGAGGATGGGACTGCTGCTGACCAACCCACAGTGAGGAGACAGAAAAGAGTGTACAGACCTAGGGTAACCTACCAAGGGCTACATGAGCTGGAGATAGTGGAGCACTATAGGGAGGACAGGGACCTCCTACAGCAGATTGTTGAGCTGTGCCGGCCACGCCTGACATACAGAACTAACAGAGGGGAACCCATCCCAATGGAAACAAAGGTATATGTAGGCCTAAGAATACTAGCTACAGGTACTTCAAAAGGCTAACTGGGGATATGATGGGGATTTCACAGGCATCAGCATCCAGGATACTCCACTAGTTCCTGTATGCCATGGCAGCACATGTTGGTGAGCACATATATTTCCCCCTCACCCGTGCGGTGTTGGCCAGCAGTATGCGTCTCTTCCAGCAAATAGCAAAATACCCTGAGGTAGTGGGTGCAATAGACTGAACACACATATGCATCAAAGCACCACCCAGTAAGCAGGGTAGGGTCTACATCAACTGCAATGGCTTCCTCTCCATCAACTGCCAGGTCGTGTGCGATGCCCAGGGCATAATACTGAACGTACCTCACAAAGAGAATTACTGGCTTCAAACAAATGCCCTACACTGACCACCTCAAAAAGCTCCAGCTTTACTTCGTAGCATATCGCCTACTCAGAGGTGATCTCTGCCTAACATATAAAGCTATGTCAAACCCAGAGCTGTTGGACATACTACACCTAAAGTAATCCCAATCCCTCTGAGCTACATGCTCTAGGGACCTAAACCTTGTCACCAGAATAAACAGGACATGCTGGAGGGATAGATTCCTGTCCCAGAGACTTCCCATACTCTGGAACAGGCTACCCATCTATGTCAAGCAAAGTTCTTCATTAGCACTCTTCAAGAAAAATATTGACGAGTGGATGGAAAATAGGAAATACACCCTGGGGATCACTTCTGTGTCTCTGCTTGACAGTGGCACAGGAAAATAACTTTCTTGGGTGGCGTAAGGCAGGGAACCTTTTTGGCTAGGCTTATGTAGGCCCTTGGGCCGATAGCCTAGTAGATAACTATGAACCTATTTGTGTGCTGGTTGCCGTGGAAGTTGTCACGATTCCCACATCTGGAATCTGATGCAGCTGTACCAGAAATTTGCCAATGGGGACATCCCACATGGTCACCTAGTGGTGGATGCTGGATACGCACTGGAGCTGTGGCTGATGACACCCATCAGAAACACACAAACACCTGAACAAGAACTCCACAATGAGGCACACGCACAAACAAGAAACATAATAGAGCATGTATTTGGGATGCTCAAGTCACGGTTCCAGTGCCTGGACACATCCGGTGGAGCCTTGCAGTACTCACCAACTACATGTACCCAAATCGTCCTTGTATGTGCCATGCTACACAATATGATCCTGCGGAAACAGCTGCAGCAGGAGTCGCAAGGGGCAGGGCCACATAGCCCCCACCAATGCCAAGGCCTGCACAGGCACAGAGTGACTCAGAGGAGGAACAACCTGAGCCAGCCCCAGTAGGCAGAAGGAGGAATGCCCAGTATGCCCTGGCCCTGGTGAAGAGGCAATGCTTAGCACATACACTGCCATGGAAGGGACCCAGGGAATAGCACCTCTCTCTGACTCTCACATACAGTAAAAGGGATGCCAGACATTACACTACCTGTGCCTAACCATGTGTAGGCAGTGTACTACATGCATCTGTCATAGGCAGCCCTGCAGCACCACCCTCAATATTGGGACACCCACAATATAAGGGACTCACACATGCCAGTAAGGCGGGGGTCACATCATCAACAACAGTCACAGCCGTACTATGGCCTCTGAATGAGGGGTATGAGTAACCCTCACCCAGGCCTACACGGACAGACTACAGCAGGCCAGGTAGTGGGATGTCAGTTGTGATGGCTAGGAAGTCAGAAACTGATGTGTATGAAATCAAAAGATACGAACGGTAGTACACCGGTATGGCTTAGCCAGCACGATAGGTAAGACTACTGACTGAAATGGACTACAGTACATACCAGTAACAGTCCTAGCAAATGTGAACAACTGTCAGGTGTGCCCCCCACCCCACATAGAAATATAATAACAGTGAGGTGCAACCCCCCCAATCCTGTGTAGAAACATACAAATAGTCAGGTGTACCCCCGCTATGCAGACATGTTGCAACAGTCAATGCCAAATGATAGGTGGATACCCTGCAGACACAGCATGCTACCTGTTGGTGTACAACACAAAGGTCAGCTGTGCAGTGCAAACCACTGAACATGCTCCACACATGCAAAACAGATGGCCTTACTGAGCATGCTCACGCAGTTAGAGAAATGAAGGCAATGTCAGTCATCAACATACTGAAAAGTCATACTGGGCATGCTCACACACAAACACATGAAGGCCATGTATGCAAACTCCAGTGGACTAGACACATCCAGTGGTTGCAACTGTTACTGCAGACATGTCAGTATGCACCACTCATGCATTGCACACACAGTGGATAGGAATACAGACATATATGTAAGGACAACACACCATAATAAGCCAAAGGTAGATGGATTTAAATGTGTGGAAGAGGGTGACCGTGACAAGGAGCCATCCACACCTGTCCCACCCAGCACACAGCCAAAAGGGCCCCAAACACATCAGGTGCAGATGGCACACACTGCAGTTACTCGCAAACAGTACCTGTCAGCACCACAGACTATGTGGTCCACGTGCCAGCTGTGCAACATGGCTGTACAAGGATGTAGTCAGCTAATTGCCCTATACATGCACCTGTGACATATGACCCCGTGTGTGGCCTCTTGTGGTGTGTCACCCCTGCATGAATGGCATATGGGCCATGCACACACTGGCCACCCCATAGCGGTGCCCTGACAAGCCTTCTGAGGTTATCCAGTGTGAAATACACCTTTGGGAGAGTTGTAGGCCAGTAATCTCTGTGGCACATCCCATAACTGCATACTGCCATTGTTTGATAGACTAGTTTGGTAGGAGTTCTAACCCCAGATATGGCAGCTGTGTGTGTGTCTGTCTGTCACTGACTGTGTAGAGAACAATGCCTTTTAGGCTACTCACAGCCCTTACATTTCACATACCCAACTTTAGCAAGGCTGCTGATGTTACCCACCTAGAAATACTCCCCTGGGAATGCTGTAGCCCAGTAATCTCTGTAGCATATGCTATAACTACATACTGCTGTAGTGCGATAATGTAGTTAGGTAGGCGGTCACTCCCAAGAAATGGCAATTGTGCGTGTGTTAATCTGTATGTGTGTGCCTGTCTGTCACTGACAGTGTAGCGAGCAATGCTTTTTAGGCTACTCACACCAATTACAAGTCAACTACCCACCTTTGGCAAGGCTGCTGATGTCACACATCTTGAAATACACCTCTGGGACGTTCATAACCCAGTAATCTCCACAGCACGTCCCGTAACATCATATTGCCATAGTCTAATTAAGGAGTTAGTTGGGAAGTCTAGCCACCAACCTGCCGACTGTGTGTGTGTTCATGCATGTCTGACTGTGTAGACAGTAATGCTTTTAGGGTACTCACACCCCTTACATTTCCCATACCCGACATTGTCAAGGCTGCTGATATCACCCACCTAGAAATACACCCCTGGGAAGTCTGTAGCCCAGTAACCTCTGTAGCACATCCCGTAAGTCTGTAGTGTGATAAACTAGTTAGGTAGTTCAAACCCCTAGCATAGCAACTGCATGTGTGAGTATGCGTCTGTGTTTGTGTGCATGTCTGACTGTAGAGAACAATTCTTTTTAGGATACTCACACCTCTTACAAGTCAAATACCCACCTTTGGCAAGGCTGCCGATGTCACGCACATTGAAATACACCTCTAGGACAATAATAGGCCAGTAATGTCCATAGCACATCCTGTAACATCATACGGCCAAGGTGTGATTGAGGAGTTAGTTGGGAGTTCTAGCTGCTGACTGTGCATCTATGCGTTCATGTCTGACTGTGTAGAGAGCAATGCTTTTAGGGTACTCACACCCCTACCATTTCACATACTCAACTTTGTCGAGGCTGCCAATGTCACCCACCTAGAAATACACCCCAGGGAAGGCTGTAGCCTAGTAAACTCTGTAGCATGTCCCATAACTGTGTACTGTTGTAGTGTGATAAACTAGTTAGATACAAGTTCAAACCAAAAACCTTGCAAGTGCATTTGTGTTTGTGTTTGTATGCATGTATGACTGTGTAGAGAGCAATTCTTTTTAAGATACTCACACCCCTTACAAGTCAAATACCCACTTTTGGCAAGGTTGCCAATGTCACGCACCTTGAAATACGCATCTGGGACAATCATAGCCCCATAATCTCCGTCGCACATCCCGTAACATTGTATGGCCATAGTGTGATTAAGTTAGTTGGGAGTTCTAGCCCCCGATCTGCCGACTGTGTGTGCATGCATGCAAGTCTGACTGTGTAGAGAGCAATGCTTTAGGGTACTCACACCCCTTACATTTCACATTCCCAACTTTGGCAAGGCTACTGATGTCACCCACCTAGAAACACTCCCCTGGGAATGCTGCAGGCCAGTAATCTCTGTAGAGTATGCTGTAACTGTGTACTGCTGTAGTATAATAATGTAGTTAGGTAGGAGGTCAAACCCCAGACGTGGCAACTGTGCATGTGTGAGTCTGTGTGCGTGTGTGTGTGTGTGTGTGTGTGTGTGTGTGTGTGTGTGTGTGTGTGTGTGTGTGTGTGTGTGTGTGCGTGTGTATGTGTGCCATAGTTTGATAGACCAGTTAGGTAGGAGTTCTAACCCCAGATATGGCAGCTGTGTGTGTGTCTGTCTGTCACTGACTGTGTAGAGAACAATGCCTTTTAGGCTACTCACAGCCCTTACTATTCACATACCCAACTTTAGCAAGGCTGCTGATGTCACCCACCTAGAAATAATCCCCTGGGAAAGCTGTAGCCCAGTAATCTCTGTAGCGTATGCTGTAACTGCATACTGCTGTAGTGTGATAATGTAGTTAGGTAGGAGGTCAAACCCCAGAAGTGGCAACTGTGCATGTGTGAGTCTGTGTGTGGGTATGTGTGCATGTCTGTCTGTCACTGACCATGTAGAAAGCAATGCTTTTTAGGCTACTCACACCCCTTACAAGTCAAATACCCACCTTTGACAAGGCTGCTGATGTCACGCAACTTGAAATACACCTCTGGGATGTTCATAGCCCAGTAGTCTCTGTAGCACGTCCCTAACATCATTATAGACATAGTGTGATTAAGGAGTTAGTTGGGAGATCTAGCCCCTGACCTGCCAACTGTGTGTGTATGCGTGCATGTCTGACTGTGTAAATAGCAATGCTTTTAGGGTACTCACACCCTTTACATTTCACATACCCAATTTTGGCAAGGCTGCTGTTGTCACCCACCTGGAAATACACCCGTGGGAAGGATGTAGCCTAGTAAACTCTGTAGCGCATCCCGTAACTGCATACTGCTGTAGTGTGATAAACTAGTTAGGTAGGAGTTCAAACCCCAAACGTGGCAACTGCGTGTGTGTCTGTGTTTGTGTGCATGTCTGACTGTGTAGAGAGCAATTCTTTTTAGGATACTTACACCCCTTACAAGACCAATGCCCACCTTTGGCAAGGCTGCCAATGTCATGCACCTTAAAATCCACCTCTGGGACAATTATAGCCCAGTAATCTCCATAGCACGACCCGTAACATTGTATGGCCATAGTGTGATTAAGAAGTTAGTTAGGAGTTCTAGTTGCCAACTGTGTGTGTATGTGTGCATGTCTGACTGTGTAGAGAACAAGGCTTTTAGGGTACTCACACCTCTTACATTTCACATACCCAACTTTGGCAAGGCTGCTGATGTTACCCACCTAGAAATACTCCCCTGGGAATGCTGTAGCCCAGTAATCTTTGTAGCGCATGCTGTAACTGCATACTGCTGTAGTGCGATAATATAGTTAGGTAGGCGATCACACCCAAGAAATGGCAATTGTGCGTGTGTTAATCTGTATGTGCGTGCCTCTCTGTCACTGACAGTGTAGCGAGCAATGCTTCTTAGGCTACTCACACCCCTTACAAGTCAACTACCCACCTTTGGCAAGGCTGCTGATGTCACACAACTTGAAATACACCTCTGGGATGTTCATAGCCCAGTAATCTCCATAGCACGTCCCGTAACATCATATGGCCATAGTGTAATTAAGGAGTTAGTTGGGAAGTCTAGCCCCCGACCTGCCGACTGTGTGTGTGTTCATGCATGTCTGACTGTGTAGAGAGTAATGCTTTTAGGGTACTCACACCCCTTACATTTCCTATACCCGACATTGTCAAGGCTGCTGATATCACCCACCTAGAAATACACCCCTAGGAAGTCTGTAGCCCAGTAACCTCTGTAGCACATCCCGTAACTCTGTAGTGTGATAAACTAGTTAGGTAGTTCAAACCCTAGCCTAGCAAATGCATGTGTGAGTATGCGTCTGTGTTAGTGTGCATGTCTGACTGTAGAGAACAATTCTTTTTAGGATACTCACACCCTTTACAAGTCAAATACCCACCTTTGGCAAGGCTGCCGATGTCACGCACATTGAAATACACCTCTAGGACAATAATAGGCCAGTAATGTCCATAGCACGTCCTGTAACATCATACGGCCAAGGTGTGATTGAGGAGTTAGTTGGGAGTTCTAGCTGCCGACTGTGTGTGTATGCGTGCATGTCTGACTGTGTAGAGAGCAATGCTTTTAGGGTACTCACACCCCTACCATTTCACATACTCAACTTTGGTGAGGCTGCCAATGTCACCGACCTAGAAATACACCCCAGGGAAGGCTGTAGCCTAGTAAACTCTGTAGCATGTCCCATAACTGTGTACTGTTGTAGTGTGATAAACTAGTTAGATAAGAGTTCAATCCAAACACCTTGCAACTGCATTTGTGTTTGTGTTTGTATGCATGTCTGACTATGCAGAGAGTAATTCTTTTTAGGATACTCACCCCCCCTTACAAGTCAAATACCCACTTTTAGCAAGGCTGCCAATGTCACGCACCTTGAAATACGCATCTGGGATAATCATAGCCCCATAATCTCCATCGCACATCCCATAACATTGTATGGCCATAGTGTGATTAAGTTAGTGGGGAGTTCTAGCCCTCCGATCTGCCGACTGTGTGTGTATGCATGCATGTCTGTCTGTGTAGAGAGCAATGCTTTAGGGTACTCACACCCCTTACATTTCACATACCCAACTTTGGCAAGGCTACTGATGTCACCCACCTAGAAACACTCCCCTGGGAATGCTGCAGGCCAGTAATCTCTGTAGAGTATGCTGTAACTGTGTACTGCTGTAGTATAATAATGTAGTTAGGTAGGAGGTCAAACGCCAGACGTGGCAACTGTGCATGTGTGAGTCTGTGTGTGTGTGTGTGTGTGTGTGTGTGTGTGTGTGTGTGTGTGTGTGTGTGTGTGTGTGTGTGTGTGTGTGTGTGTATATGTGTGCCATAGTTTGATAGACTAGTTAGGTAGGAGTTCTAACCCCAGATATGGCAGCTGTGTGTGTGTCTGTCTCTCACTGACTGTGTAGAGTACAATGCCTTTTAGGCTACTCACAGCCATTACTATTCACATACCCAACTTTAGCAAGGCTGCTGATGTCACCCACCTAGAAATAATCCCCTGGGAAAGCTGTAGCCCAGTAATCTCTGTAGCGTATGCTGCAACTGCATACTGCTGTAGTGTGATAATGTAGTTAGGTAGGAGGTCAAACCCCAGACGTGGCAACTGTGCATGTGAGAGTCTGTGTGTGTGTATGTGTGCATGTCTGTCTGTCACTGACCATGTAGAGAGCAATGCTTTTTATGTTACTCACACCACATAGCCACCTTTGGCATGGCTGCGGATGTCACTCAACTTGAAATACACCTCTGGGATGATTGTAACCCAGTAATTTCTGTAGCACATCCCATAACATCATATGGCCATAGTGTGATTAAGGAGTTAGTTGGATGTTCTAACCCTTGACCTGCCAACTGTGTGTGTATGCATGCATGTCTGGCTGTGTAGAGAGCAATGCTTTTAGGGTACTCACACGCCTCACATTTTACATACCCAACTTTGGCAAGTACTGCCGATGTCACGCACTTAGAAATACTCCTCTGGGAAGGTTGTAAACCAGTAATCCACATAGCACATCCAGTGACTGCATACTGCTGTATTGTGAATTAGAAGCATGGTTGGGCTCCATCTCCACACATGGCAGTTCTGGTTGTATTATGTGTGTCACTGTCTGTGTAGGGAGCAATGAATTTTAGACTAGTCATTTAAAATGCCCTACTTTGGCAATCCTGCTGATGTCAATCATTGTGAAATACACTTTTGGGCAAGGATTACTCCAGTAATATCCATGGCGTGTACTATATCTGCATAGTGCTGTAGTGTAATACACTAGTTAGGTAGGGGTTCTACTCCCAAACATGACAGGTATGTGTGAGTGTGTGTTTGTAACCTGTATCCTGTGTAGAAATGGTTATGATTGTGTGACACCTGTGGGCAATGTGGAGCGGGTTTTGCATATTTCTTACATGGTGGCCATACTATATAACACAATGTCCACTGTACAGGGATAACACATGTGATATGGCTGAGAGGCCAGAGTGCAGACCCATACCCAGACATGTGACATCAAGGCCAGGCAATCAAAGTTAGCAACCCCAGTATTACCCAGAGCACACTCTCACCCCATGAGTCATACACATACACATGCCTAGGGAACAGTCAATATGTGGGTAGTACGCTGCATGTTAGCCACTGATATTAACTATGGAGTGACAGCAGTGGGCCACAGAGGGCATGACACACAGTCCATCTGTTCAATATGCACACACTTGCAGACAGTGCACCTCCCCCATGTTCCCCAATCACATGTGACCCACAATGGACATACCATGCCTGACAACATGCCTATATGGACAGATACCACTGACACCAAGGAATGCTGATAGCATGCACTCCATGTAGGTGCAGGGTAAAGCTGATGGCCATTACCAGCTCCCGCCACAGGTGGGTAGGACTGGCACATCTGATGATAATCTGTGTTCACAACATGGGCCGGACACCCCAGGTACTGTTCCACATGTCACGGCACATGCATGTGGGAGGTGTGCACATTCCAGACGCCGTCCATGTCATGGACAAAGGAACACAGACATGGCAAGCAATGCACAGCATTGCCCACACACAGTAGTCACCCAGGTGACTGGATGGGTATACAATACCTGCCTGTGTGGGCAAATGCATACACTACATCTCTGAGCCAGAGTGCAGACCACCATCATGTGGCCTGATGCCATGGTACACCCATCTCCTAGCCTTGGACAGCCATCTGGTGCAGTCGAACACCACACATCTGTGCAGACATGCATCCATGCATGTCAGTACTGGCACCCTGTGTGTCTGTGTGTGTGTGTTGCATGCTGCAGATGTTCACATCCACACTCCCTACAACCCCCACAGGCATGCTGTAGCATGCTGTCCGATGTCAGACATCTTCCCATACCCTTTGCTTGTATAGCCCCCATATGAACTGTGTGGTACATGGGATACCTGCACAGTGATGTGATGTGGCAATCCCACAACCAATGGGTTGTACACCTAGCCCTGCCACATGTGTCAATGTGTGTGTGTCCTTGTGAGAGTGTGGCTGTGATGACGCTGGCACCTGTTAATGCCAACAGGCACTTGTATGTCACCTACTGTACTGCTACTGTATCCCTGTTGAATGTTACTCACCATCACATATATGTTCTGAGTGCTCCACAACAGGTATCCCATGTGGCATATCCAATAATTGCAGCGAACTGTGCTAGTACTACATAGTCGTCAGTGGTTTGATACCCTGTGCTGCTAGGTTTGTGACAGAAACATGCTTCAGTTTTACCCTCCACCCCTCCCTGACACGTATTTGCCTCTGTCTGTGTCCCCCACCCCCTCTGAGGTGGAAGTGGAGACCTACACCTGCTTTGCTTAGGCAGCAGCATGTGTAATGTAAGTAATGCTCATGATCAGCTGATGGCATCTATACAAATTGCAGCCCTCCCCTAGCTGATTGCATGTGAAACAGCTGTGGTAACATTCCCATAGCCAATTGTATGGAAACACACTCCAATACCTAGGAACATCATGGTGGTGTTGGTCCTTGTCATCCACTGTGAGCAGGAACTAGATCTGTTGTGTGGCAAACATCATCTCTGATGGATCGCGGTGTACCTCTAACAACATACACTGTGGAAACAGTGCAAAAAACAGGAGATGGATGTCCCTGACCTGACTACAGACTGTAAGTGCCGCTATACTGCATTTGGAGTAATGTTGCTCTCACAGTGTTAGTGTGGATATGGCTGTTGTACATCTCTCAATACCTGCCATGTCAGTTCCATGTTATGGGGAATCTCCATCTGCAGGGTCATCTGCAGCCTAGGCAGTGTTGTGTCCGTGGTTGCATGTGCCACCCATGGAGCATCTAGCTGTCGACTGCTGAAGGTAGTGTAAGGATTGCAGTCAGTAGATGGAGAAAGCTGTGGTAGTCACAGACATCATATCCCTCAAAAGACATATGTTGCAACAACACTGTAACAACAGTAAATGTATGTGGTTATCACAGCAACATGTCAATATTGGCCCTGTGTATGTGCTCCCAGCCACACCTCTGTCAACCTTTGTACATATGTTGTGTATGAAGTGGTGCATATGTGCTGTACACCATACTTTATGCCATCATATCTGAGAACAAGCCACTGATATATCTGACTGCTACACATGTAATGTACAGCAGGGGTTACATTACATGACATTACCTGCACATTCTGTGGATGATCGTACAGTACTGAGATCTGTGTACTTCTTGTGAATGTCGGCAGTGTGTGTAGTGTTGATATGTACATTAGCCTGTGTACAGATTGTGGTAGATGACATTGTTCTAGATCCTCTACTATCAGATGTTGCATGCTGCCCCACTATATGGTACTGTAGTGGCGTACATGTTTGTAGGGGCATAAACACACATGTCCCATACCACAGACAGCCACCAGACCAAACTGTGTAGCAGGCCAGTATATGTAGGATCAGTCTGTGAGTGACACAAATGAGGACGGTGAAGAACACATAGTCCAGATACAGTAATACCATGCTAGCTAACCATATGTGGCAGTGGCTGTGTTCACATTGGTTGTGGATATGCACTGTCACACAAGTGTATCTTACCCTGTGCTGTGACATGCTTGTTGAACCTGCTTTATATGCAGGTACATGTGCATTTCCCCTTGGGGGATGTAGGCTGGTGTTGAGCCAGTCTGCCTGCAGCCTGCACAGTGCATTGTGACATTCCTAGCATCTGAGTGTACCTGCCCAGTGGGATGTCATGTGTAGATACTAGCCAGATGTCCCCTGCCGGACCTCTCCTAACAGTCATGTGTGTCAGACAGGGCAGTGGGATGCAGTGCAGATGTATGTCAATACCTATTGTGTAGTATGTGGCCATGGCAGCCCTGTACCAGTGGTCATACCGTTACAGGCCAGGCAGGGGCATGTGAATGCATGACCCATGGTGGACATCATATACTGGTCATTATGTTTTATACCCATCTATATGGCCATCCCCATCCATATTGTCAGGCATGGTACACATGTGTAGCACTAAGGGCTTATGTGTATACCTCTGGACTGTACAGACTATGTCAGACCCTTGACATATATTGGCCAATATCTCTGCTGCAATCCACAGTGGCATTACGTGCTAGCAGCGGTACTGTACACTGATGTCCTTTGGATATCGTTCAGTAACCAATGGCACACATTTTATGAGCAGATGTGACCTCCCACACACACACCATGTCTGTGAAGACAATCCTAATGATAGTAGCAATAGTCTACTAGTATACCTGCTATACATACCTGACATCCCCTGCAACTATGACACTGGGAACATATGGGCTGGGTTTGGCCTACACTTCATGTCCAGGACATATGGTGGGAATATATGTACATATACCTATCCAGTTAGCCAGATATACGATTACACATGTGTACTACACCCAATTAACACTGTCATGGCAACCACCCACTATAGATTCCCACATCATGTGTGCGTGGTCCAATTACATCTTCTGTATGATGGGCATCCGTCCTGTGTATGGGCAGCAGTGCTACTGACAGTATGTAGCAATACCCCTTACAGGAGAACCGGCGCACTCAGGGCAGCCATATATTTGCGGGAGGATCAGGAAGTACAGACAGACTGTGAGTTGAGTTGTGTTATGCTTTGTACAGTACTGGTGTTACAGGGTGTGGGTGTACATACTAGTTTGCTATGGAATGCAGTCGGTCTGCATAGCACACAAGTGTGGGCCTACCCTCATGCAGGCTGGAGCTGTGCCTATCATGTCTTGTCTGTCCACCACACAGGTCTTGTGTCAGATAATACACTGGCAGTGTGTGTGTTGTGTGTTACATGGCTACATCCATGACCATTTCTACCATTAATTCCCTGATAAGGGTATGTTACAGACTATCCTGTAACACCTTCACCTTGCGTAGTGTATGGCAACAGTTGTCCACATTTGTGCCTGTATTGCAGCCTCTGTCCATCACCTACATACCAAGCTTCGCACATATGTCATGATGTTAGTGGTTGATCCATAGTGGGCTTGGAGTATAACAGACTGCCATGTCTGCCATCAGTCTACTGCTGTTGTAACCCCCACACATATGGTGGGGCTGGGGCCAAATATGTGTGGGTGCCACCTACACAACACATGTGTGCCCTCATGCACTGTAGAGCTCAGTGTATGCAACAGTGGTATATGGCCCTATATTATTGAGTCCAGGGGGAGCACCAGAAATTACCTAGGCTGCTACTAAATGTGGGGGTATCAGGGCTGAGCTGCCTTAAGGTATCTGGATGTACAGTACCATATACGTCACCTTTATATACATTACTGACATGGATCTGGGTAATGCAGGACTACTGCCCCCAGCCATACAAACTGTTCTGTGTGTTGGTGTGCTCGTGATGGTATCAGTTATGCCATGTTATGTAGCAGTTACAACCCATGTGGTCATATAACGTCTATACCACCTACTGTGTTTGTACAGTGTGTAGATAGATGCTGCTGAACTACACACCTGGAGTACATACTGTTGATTGTTAGGTATCCTGTGGCTCAGTGTGTCTTTCCTATTGTACAATGTGAATGGCTTGGCCTGGACATCAACAGCTGTGAACCTTTCCAGACTACTGTATGACTGTAACTGGTCCACTGTAGCATCACTCTGTTGATATAGTTGTCAGTGCCTGAACAGCTATATGGCATGGCATGTAGAATTGTAATAATACACGATTAAAGATTTCCATGTCTGCAAACCTGTGGGTGTTACCTATGACCTCTCTGTGGGTGTATGTTACAGGCAATGATTGTCATTTGTATGGGTGGCACATACAGTGTCCAGTCATTCAGGGTTCAACTGTAGGCATAGTGGCTGTTCCATATTGTGTGCACCTACCACTATGTATCTCACTGTACATATAACTGAGTGTGTATGTGTAGTCAAATGTATATGTACATATATATATATATATATATATATATATATATATATATATATATATATATATAAATATGTATACCTGTATCTGCATATCTGTGTCTGTGTATCTGAAGCCTGGTAATGTTGATGATTTCCACATAATACATTACCCATGGGAGCCAGACTGTACTGCATGATATGTTACTAATACAAGCCTGACATCATACAGGTGGGATGTAGTACAGGTAACATTGTGTGCCCATGTTGTCACTGGCCCTGGTTATGGGATATCCAACACTTGGTATTGTATTGCAGTGCGGACGTGTTTGGCTGGGGGGGTGACTATTTGTACAACTCGGATAGTGTGTGGTGCCTCTCAACCCCATTAACATAACATGTAGCCTGTTACACTCCTCTCCCTAACAGCTACATGTGCTTTGCAGTTCCAGCATAACAGTTAAAAAACAATCAAAGTGCAATTCCAGGAGAAATAAAAGATGAAATTTCAGATCCAATGTAGTCAAAAAGTTTAATAAAAAAGATGAGTGCTTTCACGGGTCAAACAATTGCTTCTTCAGATCACAAAAAGACCAAAAAACCACAGGTTTAAATACTCCATCAATTAGCAATAATTAGTCATGTGATATGTAAAACAGTAGTAAATGTGCTCAGGAAGAGAGCTATTTAAAAACACAACCAGAGTAAAAAAACATCATTCATAAAAAAATGTATAAACAAGATACATAAAAACTGTTAAAAATTCTGCAACACTCTAAATGACCTGAAAATCTAGATATTTTTATATATTATGTTAACTAATGTAGTATAAATATTATATAAAATTACTTTCTCAAACCCCTGTTCTTTAATTCTGGTTTCAGGGGGAACTACATCATTTAGACCAGAGCCTTTATGTGCTCTGAGTCTAAGAATCCATCTAGTTTCATTACGTTCAGTGTTATTAATAATATCACCTAATCTCATATCAGTCCTGGTAACCTCCAATACCTGAAAGGCAAATTTATGCTGATCCCCTTCCTGTGCTACATGTTTAGCAAGTGCACTGTACTCTAATCTTTTACTGATACAATATAAATGGTCTCTTATCCGTTCACAGAGACGTCTGTTAGTCTTGCCAACATAAAATTTTCTACATGTCATACACTTAGCTAAATATACTAGATTTTTGGTGTTACAATCTGCTTTAACAGTAAGCATGAGCTTATGCCCAGAGTCAGGATGTATAAAGCTCGGATCTTCATTTATACTAGTACAAAAATTACAAGCACCACATCTCTTAGTGCCTGTCAGTATAAATGAAGATCCGAGCTTTATACATCCTGACTCTGGGCATAAGTTCATGCTTAATGTTAAAGCAGATTGTAACACCACGAATCTAGTATATTTAGCTAAGTGTATGACATGTAGAAAACTTTATGTTGGCAAGACCAACCGATGTCTCCGTGAATGGATAAGAGACCATTTATATTGTATTAGTAAAAGATTAGAGTACAATGCACTTGCTAAACATGTAGCACAGGAAGGGGATCAGCATAAATTTGCCCTTCAGCTATTGGAGTTTACCAGGACTGATATGAGATTAGGTGATATTATTAATAACACTGAACTCAATGAAACTAGATGGATTCTTAGACTAAGAGCGCATAAAGGCTCCGGTCTAAATGATGTAGTTCCCCTGAAACCAGAATTAAAGAACAGGGGTTTGAGAAAGTAATTTTATATAATATTTATACTACATTAGTTAACATAATAAATATAACTATCTAGATTTTCAGGTCATTTAGAGTCTTGTAGAACTTTTATGTAACTTGTTTATACATATGTTTTTTATGAAGGATGTTTTTTTACTGTGGTTGTCTTTTTAAATAGCTCTCTTCCTGAGCACATTTACTACTGTTTTACATATCACAGGACTAATTATTGTTAATTGATGGAGTATTTAAACCTGTGGTTTTTTTGGTCTTTTTGTGATCTGAAGAAGCAATTGTTTTAATTGTGAAAGCGCTCATCTTTTTTATTAAACTTTTTGACTACATTGAATCTGGAATTTCATCTTTTATTAGCCATGGAACTGCACTTTGCTTGTTTTTTACCTGTTGACTGTTTGGTTTTGTGCAGCTAACCATTGTGAGATATTTATATTTTCTTGACCAGCACAACAGTGTTGTACCAATGGGTCGGTAGGCATGGAAATCCCATTGAGGTCTGCCACGCGTGTGTATGTGTGCATTTGTGCATATCTGTAGGGTACATCATTCTGAGTCCACATACTCCTATTACAATGCACATTGCCACACAGTAGTACTGATATTGTTGCTGTTGCCCATAGGTGTGGCAATGCAATGTATCACCCTACTATGCCAGTGACATGTGCATCACATGCATATCCCTGTGGTACCACTGTTTTAATATGCAATGGGTTGTTATTGCACCATGGCCAATGTGTGATAGTGGGTATGTCAGAGTATCAAGATGAGTTCTAGTGTGTACAATATCCAGTGGGAGATGTGGGTGCTGTGTACACTGTCTTTACACCATGGGGCACCTGGTATATGGCTCAGTTACCACTCTCAGGTGGCCAGTGTCACCAACAGGATACAGCCCAGTTATACATGTGCTGTGTGCAGCCTACCTGTAACACTTTGGACACATGGACTAGTTAGTTAGCAACTATACAACCAGGTCTCTAAGATGTGTGTCTACCTGTTATGTGTCAATGTGTATATGATGGTATGACACACTGTGTGTGTTCTCCATAAACAAACATTACATCCCCCATTACCATATTGTACATGTCTGTGGATGGTCTGCATGTAGCATGTGACGTGGTACACACCTCACCCTACAGATGGTGTTGTGTGTGCAATGACAGCCACACAGTTCAGTAGCACTACATACCTGGGTTGGGGTATAGACACAGTGTCGCCAAGTAAGGATATGTGTGTATGTGGATGGGTTGACATAAGGGTGCAGATTATACCTGTACCAGCAGGCCACCAGTCAATTTTGCATAGCCAATAACTGTTATACATACCTGTGGCATGTGTGTAACTGTACACCACATATGTCACAGCCATGGTGTCACCACACTGACATACCCTTGTGGAATTTGACTGCAGATCATCCTCCTGCTAACACATGTATGCCTACAGCACAAATGGATGACAGTATGGGGATAACAATTGGTGTTACCAACAGCTGAGATGCATCATAGCTGCATGGCTACACTACCTGACATGTATGCAGTACACATTACCCCTGATTACATTCTACACTGCAGTACTTTGTGGCACTCTATCACAGTCTCCGTGCACATTAGAACCATGTTAGCCTGTCCCTGCATCAATGTTATGGGTGACAGGGATGTGACATAGGTATCATCATATGCACAGGGTTTGTGAAAGTCATCTTAGATGCATGGCTATACTACCAGATATGTATGCAGTACACATTACCCCTGGCAACATCCTACACTGGGGTACATTGTGGAACTCCATTACAGTCATCGTGTGCATCAGAACCATGTTAGCTTGTCCCTGCATCGATGTTATGGATGACAGGGATGTGGCACAGGTAGCATCATATGCACATGGTGTGTGAAAGTCATCTTAGCTGCATGGCTACACTACCTGACACGTATGCAGTACACATTACCTCTGACTGCATTCTACACTGTAATACATTGGGGCACTCCATTACAGTCACCGTGTGCATCGCAACCATGTTAGCCTGTTCCTGCATCGATATTATGGATGACAGGGATGTGGCACATGTATCACCATATGCGCAGGGTGTGTTGCAGGTGTGTCAGAGGCCAAGGGTGGTCCAAACATGTGTCACCATGTGTGTGGGTGAGGAGTGTGGTTCATTGATTGGGGTGTGGTGATGTGGTGTGTGTCGGTATGGAGTCGCCCTAAGTGTGGTTGCATAGTGTGTGGGTATGAATGCACACAGTTCTGCCATGTGGATGCCCTATACAGGTGATGTTGGACAGCTGCAGACCATACCTGGCAGGGTGTGCAGTTCATGCCTCTGGCCACAGACATGCTGACTGTGCCTGCCAGGGGTTTCATGGGCATGTGCAGGTACAGACCTTGAGCTGCTACTCTCCCCTGATGATGACATATGGCCATTGGAACCTTGTCCCACCTGGGACTGGCCAGGGCCATCTGCATGAAGCCTGCTGTGGTGTGGTGTAGACAGCAGCCCCTGTAGTATGCTGGGGCTGGTACTGCCACTACGGGAGTGGATGGGTGTCCTGGCACATCCACATTGACTGCCAGCTGCTGGTGTCTCTGGCCTACATCCATACAGCCGTTGCACTACTCCCACCACATTCTAGCACAGACATACAAATGGTTGAGGAGGTCAACCAACTCACGCCACCATCTATCCATGACCTTGGTATATTCGCAGAAGGCACCAGCGAGTTCATGGAGGTTACCCACTTACAGCTGCAAAAACAGACCTCTGCAGCCTCAGGCCCTGTCTGGTGTGCATTTCCATATGTGTCTGTGCCTCCATTATGGCCTGAAACATGGTCCTGGTGGTACCAGTTGTGGCACTTCTGCCAGGGGCATGATGACATGCGGTCCTCCCAAGAGCACCACTGTACATCTGTCAATGTGGTGGCCTTCCGGACATCTGGCTATGCCGACTGTGACCCGACACAGTTGGCATAGACACCACACTTTCCTGGTCATTGCCACCAAGCTCCAACTGTCCCTCTGCTATGGCCACATGTGATGGGGTCTGTATGGGCACTGTAGCTGTGTGCAGGCTTGGGGTGGCTAGGAGGGTAATGACACATGGTGCAGTGTCGGCCTCTGACAAACCCACCTGTGCCTCACCTGTACCATCGTCATCTTTGGTGTCTGTAGGGACACCTACCTCAGTTTGCATGCAGGAGGGACCCTGACCCACCTCGCCACCTGTGTGGGAAACAAATACACACATTAAGACCTGTACAGCATTGCATAACAGTACACACACTCACACTGACAGCCACCTTACCACCTCAATTTCCTTGAGTTTACAGACAGTCCCACAGTCAGTTACATATGTTCCCCATCCTGCATGCCACATGCTAATATACACGCATCACTACAACCCATTAACATATCATTCCTCTCCATGTCTACATGTGTGGTTACAACACCTGACCTGTTACTCCATCTCCTCCCTGACTTGGGTGGAGTAGGTTGTACATGGCCTCACTGCTGTCACTCTGTATTACCCTGTGTATGGGCAGTAATGGTGTACGAGGCCCCTATATGGTTGGGGCTGCTACATTCACTACATATGTCACACACCAGAGCCTCATACTACAGTCTTGCTCAGTCCATGCCACATCTGCTGCACAAGCAACCCATCATGCGGACAACAGTACTACCTGGATACACTCACTGATGTGCTGTGTTAATTCCCCATTGCATTTGTAGTGCTGCATATGTGGATAGCTGGTTACCTATCTGCTGCTGGCAATATGAGGTGTATACCTGGTATGTACTGCACCTCCCAATGCATGCTCCATGCTACAGACCTTGTTATGCTATCAGCTGTCCTGTGTTCACATACCTGACAGGTTGTCCTGGTGTCCCATGTCTCACTCCATGTACAGCACAAACCCAAGGTGAAGTACCACCATAAGGTCAATCCCACTATCGCCTGTGCATACATAGACACACACACATGCACACACACACACACACACACACACACACACACACACACACACACACACACACACGCGTACACACACATCTGACATGCATCATCCACACTCCACTAGATTGCACTTACAAACACAATTGAGACACACACACACACCCCACACTCCTACATGTGGATTTGCACAACATTTGTATACACAGTCCTCCCATTACCCTTCTGTCAACATGCATTACATATGGTGCTCAACAGCATGCAGTGCAACTATAGTGACATCATGCTAGCGGCAGTTTACATGTGTGTGAGGCATGGGCTTTGTTGGTAGGTGATGGTCCTTCCCTGTGTTAACACTGCACCCATGTACAAAGTGTTACTGTGGACCTGTTCTGCACCCTGCCTTGTACTGTGCACCATACCTCACAGGTGTAAAAAACACTGATGCATCTGTAGTACTGTGTCAGTTATGTCAGCTCCAATGCTGTCAGCCCCTGTGTGTTGTAGCAACTCATACCTGGGATGATATGTGAACAGCTATCAGTTGTGGATGCCTGATGTCTGTGTTACAGATCACAACATCAGCAGTGCATGTATGACCAGTACATGACTATTACACTGACAACCAGTGGACCTTACCATGGTTGTGAGGGGTGTCCTACACATGCCCAGATCTCTGCATGGTTGCAAGGTCTACTCATGTGAACATCCCTTGGAGTGCACACACTGCTGTCATGAGTGCTGTGGGGTCAGGGTTACATCTGCAATGTTTACTTAACCTGATTGTGTGCAGCTTCAGCCATGGTGGTGTTGAGTCACACACGTCCCTACTGTGGGCCATGTGTCCTGCCACACTTCACATCCCTGTGGACAAATTGCATATTGACAGGATGTTAGTTATCTTGCATGTCTGTTTTATCCTTCTGAAACCCCAGCATGGTCTCTACTGTGATGCAATGCATTTCACAGCAACAAAACGTGAATGTGTACAGCATGCAGTATGGGTAGGTGTGTTAGATGTGTGCATGGGATATCCCATAGCTATTACATGACCAGTTTATCATCCTGCATAAACACGAACCATACTCACCGGCTACGGGCTGCTGCCGTGGTGGTATCCTGGAGGGACCTACATAGTAGTGTGAGAAAGCTGATGTCAGTGGCCACAGCTGTGGCATCCATAAAAGGTGAGTGCAGCATTACTTTACATCAACAGTAGAATTGCACAATATTACAGCTTATACACAACTGTTTATTACTACTACACAACAGCAGACTATGTATATGACATCTCAGTTTTGCATGATGTACCTGTACAGATGCAGATGCATACACAAGAGTGGAGTACCGATCTGCCCTATGGCCTCACCTGCACGGTCCTCAACTGGTGTGCCATTGGCACCCACCTCCAAGATGTGCCCTGCCAGGTGTTGATGCTGCAGGCAGACAGGTGCCACAAGGCTGCTGAAAAGCTCCTCCACACGGGAGAGGGGTGGGTAGGTGGGTTGCCCTCCCCCCCTGTTACGAGGTGGTCCCCCCTTATGGCACCTGCATGCTGATGTACAAGGCAAAGCAGGTCGATGCAATGATGCCGGACCTGTTCATAGCTGCAGTTATGCAGTCCAACATCATTGATCCTGTGGACTAGCTCATTCCACAGGGCGGTCCTCTCCTGCTGGTCATAGGCTGTCTGCCCAAACAGCAGTATGTAGTGCTGTACCAGGTGGTCGATAATGATCTCTGTATCAGCGGCACTGTATGCGGGAAGACGACTATGTGACATGTTTCCTGGAAGACATAAAGATGGAAACAGGTCTGAGCCACCCATACAGCAGGGTTACCATAGTTCATAATATGTATATTTGTCTCCCCCCACCATATCAGCTACAACAAACCATTCACAGACTGCAATTGTTATGTCAGCTGCTTACTTACCATTGGTACATATGTTGTATTGTACCAGTCTTTATGCTATGTGTATGTGCCACGTTTGTGCTATGTGTTTGTAGCCATGCTCCCTGTGGGGACACTTATGTTTGCTGCCCTGTTACAGACTATCTCACTTGCATGCCATTGCCAGTGCCACTATATATATGTGTATAAATATACATCTATGTACATATATATGTAGATATATGTTGTACGTTGTTGATATAGCTATGGCTATATGAGTGTCTGTGTATCTGTAAACATACACGTCACAGTCTGTATCACACAGATATGTGGATTGCATATAGACATCTGGTCCGCATTCTGTAACTGTCTTTCATTCACAGCTGCACTGTTCTGCCCAGCTGCAACACAGACAGGTGCCACATGTGAACATTAGGGTGGTATATATGGTGTAATATTGCTGGTACACCTATTACACACCTATGGTATTTGTGTACGCTACATTACACATTAACATGACTGTCATGAAAGTGGTGTGCTCTGACACCCTTGTGTCTATCATGACGGCAGTATGTCCACCACCAGCTATTGTCCACACTAACATAATATACACAGATATTATGGCTGACATCTTTGTCATTCATTGCTGATCTGCACAGTTGGTGGGTATGTCCTACTGCTTACAGGGACAGACAGTATTGTCCAGAGCAGTTGTTCAGCAGGGCATCATTACAGGGACAACTACAGATGGCACGTATCAGACATTCTACATCATATATCCTATTAATCTATACCACATACTAAATTAAATTACATAGTTATGTTTTACATACCTTTTATTCTTTGCACGGGTGTGACACCTTCCCAGTTTTGGCTTGTAGGTATTTGTTTCCCACTGTGTGAGTATTGTTTTATATTTACTCTGTTTTTTTTTTGTTTTGTTTTTCTATTTCTTTCTCTCTCTCCCTCTCCAGTAGAGCGAATGAGTTAGTTTGAATGGATTTCAGCATGGCTTTTGCAGGTGATGCACATAATCAGGTGATGGGCTCTGCACCAATCAGTGTGCAACAGTTGCTGACTACATGCAGCCTGGTGTGTAGTGATTCAGTTAACCATTGTCATGGCAACCCAGTACTATAAATTGCTTACTCATGTGGGTGTTGTCCCTTCACCTTTCCAGTATGGAGGACATCCTTCCTGTATGTGGGCAGCATTGCTACAGATGGCAGGTTACAGTACCTATTACAGCAGGGCTTGCTGACACAGGACAACTACACAATCTTAAGAAGTTCTAGACTTACAGACAGAGAGAGTAGTGTTGGTATGTGCATTGTATATTGCTGGTCTTGCAGTGTTTGTGTGTACATAGTAGTTTAGGATGGAATGCAGTCTGTCTGCATAGCTCTCAACAGTGGACCTGAAGAAGTTTACAACATTCAAGTAAACGAAAGCGCTAACTTTAAAGTGTCGATTCCAGTGTGTTTTTTTCTCTTTCTTTTTTGATCAAACAGTGGGCCTATCCACATGATGGTCAGTGGATTGTGTGTTTGCTTTTGCCTGTGCACCACACAGGTCTTGTCTTAGATATATCCCCAGCAATCTGTCTGTTGCGTGCTATCAGTACATGGCTACTTCCAGTTGTGTTCCTAATGTGTTATTCCTGCATAAGGGTATGTTGCAATGAATCCTGTAACACCAGCAATTTGCAGGGTGTGTAACAGCAATATTACGAGTATGGCCTTGTGTTCCTGCCTCTGTCCTCCACACATATGGCTGGCTTTGTCCTGCTGTGATATGGTTAGGGGTTGTTTGGTATTGGCCTATCATTATTTAGTGCTAGCATTCTTGCTATCATCCCAGTCATATCGTGGACTCCCACAACATTTGTTGGTCATGGCCATACATGTGACAGTTACACAGACATTATCACAGGTAATAAATGCCCCCCTAGGCCTTGACTACAGGGTGTATCTGGCAGATGCAGAACTACATCTGTTATTGTTTACTGTTACTTATCTTGATGGCAAATTGTTTGTGTACAGTTGTACGAATTGCCAGGCTTGACCTGGACAGCATAGTATGTTATATATCCGCACTGTCTGCATCTACTTTTTTGTGGGGGCCTTGCATTCCCCACTGATTAAATAAGTCCAGATCTATGTGCTGTAAGTAATGGCAAAAATTATTGTAAAATACACCATTAAAGGTTGTCTGTGTAAACATACCTCTGTGTCGTCTCATGTCCTTTGAATAGTGAGTGGATCCATGTGTAATGCAGTACTCCTGTTCAAGTGTAAATGTCAATTAGTAGGTTATACAGTAAAACAATGTTGATATACCGATTTCACATGGAAAATAGAATGTGCTACAGTGGGACTCAAACCGGGAATGCATGTGCATTAGGTGGATGCTCTGCCCACTACACTATTGCAGTTCTGCTTAATTTGCATATTTCTACCTTAGTGTCATACCCATGCTCCCTTTCCCTGGTCCCCGAGCTCCACATACACAGCATCCATCCATTCTCCAGTTGCTAGCCCTGCCAAAGCACACCTCCACACATTTCCCTCTCTGCACATCTCAGTACTCCTCCATTTTACTGTCTCGATGCAACCTTCTGCAGGCTATTCATCTGTTTAGTCCATGTACGTTCGAGCCTTCCCTTGATCCTCCTCCGATACTGGTGGAAACATCATTGTGACCCACATAGTCTGGTGCGTCCTGCCAGGGATGGACCTGTTGTTGTGTAATGAGTAGACTTTGCTGGTCTACACTGTTTCTCCCCCTGGTAGCATCCTGCCAGGGGTTTGAGAAGCAGCGGTTTGCTCACACACCAGACCTGCTTCATCTCCCACTTCCGCGGATGAAACACGCCCCCACAGCGTGCCCAGTTTTCAATTCCTCTCTTCAGTATTATGCAAGACTACTGTTCTCACAGTATGTGTGGACAGGCACTGTTCATTGATACTCATAGACTGCTCAGAATACTGTGATTGAGCACTGCGCACATGTTTGCTGGTATTAATGTACATACGTACATACATGTACTATACTGTTGACTGACTGTGCCGGATGATATGTTTGTGATAACAGCAGCTGATTGTATATCTGCCATGCCTTCCTGGTAACTCACTTGGACTATAGTGTGCAGGGTTTTGGGGTGGGAACCTGGGAGTGCTGATTATGTTGTTACTGGCCACAGTGAGGGCTGTGGGCTACAGCATGCCTAAGGCACTGCGGGGGAAGTGTAGGTGGGTATGCACTGGTGTGCATGAGGCTCAGACTTGCTGACCTCCAGTTATGGCATCGTACACTGGGTTGGCCTCCACGTTGCTTAACCACTGTGGGCATTAATTACCGCTGGCCAAACAGGCGTACTCCCACTTGCTGCCACATACCCCCATGCTACTTCATGAACATGTTGGTATTATACATGCTTAAATCAGTTGTACATGTCAGGTATGACTGTTCACTAAGGTCAGTGTAAGGTGAAGTGGGATTCCAGTTTAGCAGTTCTGGATAGTTTGCACTCAGGTATTTGGGTTAGGGTTAGTTATGCCATACCTGTGTTGTAGAGTAGATGTGAATAGTGGAGGTGTAGGCAAGTAGGTGGAGGGGGGGACATTTTAACTGTATAGTAGGCCTTTCGATTTATTGGTGGGGGAGCAGTAGTGCAGGTTTTCAGGGTGTTGGTATATGTATGCAAGGCAGGACAGGAGGTGTCAGTCTCAGTAGTTGGTGTAGGGGTATGGAGTGTTACTTGGGGGGTCGTGGACTTCACCAGGTGGTGAGCAGGTGGTGATCCAAGTGTGCTTGAGTTTTCCCTTAATGTGTTATTTACATGTGTCGTCTGTGACAGCTGCGGTAATACACCTGGATTCTGCCAGTATAGTTATGTGGAGGGTGTCACCTACTTGTGACTGTGAACATTACTAGGAATGAAACAGTGGTCGATAGGTAAGTGGTGTTATTGGGCCACACAGAGGGGCTGATAGTAGGGGACATGTCTAGGGATGTGAAGGACGGCTGACGGGAAGGACCACAGCTGGCCATTTCTTCTACAGCGACAGCTGTGCATATACCCTGCATTTGAGGGTAGCTCTGGACACTCACACCCCTGGGTGGGGGTGAGGACAGCAATAATACCTTGTGATGCCAATTAGTTCGGCTTACATGCCTACAGTGGGGTGTTGCGACCATGTGCTCTTTGATGTCATTTAGTGGGTTTGCAACAACACATCTGGTTATTCCGCCCTTTGCCCTTTAAACTAGACATTGCTGCTGTGGGACTCATACTGGGCGTGGCTGCTCATTAGGTGGCGGGTCTGCCCAATGCACACTATTGCTTATATCCCTGAGACGGTCCACATAGAACTACTCCAGCGAACACCTGCATGCCTAGGCCCATAATTACATACCCATAGTTCCCCACCCACACCTCCTCTTTGGCACTCTTCCTTACAACGTGTGCAGGTCATGGTCTGGCCACACCAGTACACACTGCCCAGTCCCCAGTCTGCATATGTATATATCTATATGTGGGTATTTATATATATGTCTGTCTATGTATGTATACATTTGTACTACAGAGAGGTTGTGGTATATATATATATATATATATATATATATATATATATATATATATATATATATATATATATATATATATAGAGAGATATAGATCTGAGGAAATCATATTTGCCGAAAGCGCTTATCGGAAGACTGAGGACTGCTTGTTTTATGTTATATTCTTTTTTTATTAAAATTTTGATTTGATTATCAAGTTGTATTGCCATGGTGGACAACAGGAGTTTTTTAGTAACATCTATAGATATGTTGTATCCATTTAGATAGTGATATATTTGCACACACATGCCCATCTAGCTGTAGGTATACATTCTCTGTACTGTTGCATGACTGGGCTTTGGTTATGTTTCTGACAATATACGATTTCTGCATATCTAGCATGGCTTAGTGGTAAATCATTTTGTGTATGGTGTGCATAGTCCTGGGTTCTGGCCTTGTAGAAGCTGTTTGTTTTGTTGCCGGGCAGAACATTGGCCATTGGATACAGTGTGCTTAAGGCACTTTCAAGCAGTTGTAAGCAGGTTTGCGCATAGATAAGCACTGCTGTCTTCTGGTCACAGTGTCCTACACCCAAGTTAGCTTCTCCTTTGCTTAATCTGTATCGGCAGTGCTTAACCCCACGCAAACACACTTGCACATGCTTACTAGTGCTTACATATGCTTACTATTGCTTATCTGTGCTTATGCCTGCTTACTGCTGGCTTATTCATTATGATACTGACTCTTCACATGTGCATTTCCTGCAGTACTCTTGTTCATGAAAATTGTTATGTAGTGGGTTTTGCATTACAAATATTGCTTATACCATGCTTTGCCATATAAAATAGACTGTGCTGTGCTGGGACTCGAACTGGGAATGCCTGCTCGTTAAGCGAAAGCTGTTGCTGACATGCTTCATTTGCATATATCGTCCTTGTTATCCTGTTCATCCTTTTGGGTTGCTTTCACCGTGGCTGAGCAATGGGTACACCTGTGCACCTATGGTTAGTTGCACTCGGAGCTTTATACAACAATACAGGGGTTTCTTCTTTTCATCTTTATGTTTATTTGCTGTTGTACACATGGGGGACTGTTGGTGGAGATATGCAGATACCTATGAGTGGCTTCGCTCATTTATTTCCACTTTCTGCTGTTCTACCTTGCAGGGGCATGTTTATTCTGAGTGCTCTGCTCTCAGACATGTCCCCTGCACTCGTACACGCTCCATGTATGCCTAGGAGGTCGGGCAGCGTGCCTTAATTAATATGCATGGCGCACTACCTTCCTGCTGCTAAGCGGCCGCTTCCATGCAGGACTACACTAGTACCAAAAAACCAAGCAGTATTCACGAAGAACGAATCCAAGCCACCAAATTAAGCAGTTTTATTGCGTAAAACACAGAAACACTTGTAACTCCTTTATCATTGATGATAAAGGAGTTACAAGTGTTTCTGTGTTTTATGCAATAAAACTGCTTAATTTGGTGGCTTGGATTCGTTCTTCGTGAATACTGCTTGTTTTTTTGGTTTTAGTATCTTTTTGGCAGTATTATCCATCTCTTCATTTTTTCTAGGACTACACTAGTCCTGCGCAGAAGATTAGTAAATCCAAGGGTGTGAATTGTCTAACACAAAGTACTTACCTTTAAAACTATAATAATGAAGTGTAACATACAGTTTGCATGATTTTTGTGATTGCTTAGTAGAAATCTTGTGAACTGTTAAACTTTTTTTTCAGTTACCCTAAAGAGTATTTCTACAGTTATAGTGCATATTTTCTTTATGAGTAAGAAAATCAGTGATTATACTGCTTATGTTTAAACTAAGCTGTTTTAAAAAGATCAGTGCATGCATTTCAATGTTCTAATTGAACCATCATTTTTTTTTCTTTATGCACACTCACAAAATAACATCAGTTTAAGTAATATCAGTAATTTACATAAACCAACAAAACTTTTTGTATTTATAAGATTGTGTACTTTATTAGAAACACGTCTATTTATTTAAATTAAGATTTCACTAATAATTTTCAGTTCAGGGTTTTATATCTTTGGGACATATTGAATACCTGTCAAATTATTTGCTTTCCTGTTACTGCCATTAGCATGTAAAATATTAATAGATTATCCATTAACTTAGGTTCTAATGCTTTGTGGGTTCAGACATTTTTAACGTCCTGGCAAAAGTTATTGGGTTTAAGAAAAGTTTCAAGAGGTGATGCTCATCAACAAAACTGCATGCAAAATAATACAATTTTTTTGTATCATTGTATGTAATGAGGAGGCCCAGCAGTTCACACACCAGCAGTAAAGGTTTGTTATTTAGATTAACTATGTAAAATGCATCAACCCACTTTAAAACAGTATGATTTGTGCCTTTATGATGATTACTGAGAAAAGGCTGTGCCTATGAGTAGCAAATACATGGAAAGAACAGGGTGATACATTTATATAAGACCTTATGGAAAACCAGCAATGAATTTTGGGTATGGAGTTCATATATCATTACAGGATTCTGGAGTGGGTAGCATAGAGCTAGGTTACGCTTCATTATGTGCGACAGTATATTGGTTAAATGAAGTATTCAAGTAAATGGTGGTGGGAGGGGACTGCATTTCACTGACAAATAGCAGACAATCAGGTGATTGAGTCATAAACATGAGGATAGTATCAGCTCATGGCAGACTAAGCAACATGTTTGGTATTCAGAAAAGGGCAGAGCAAGTGATAGGTATGACCACATTCATACCGGAGATGGATAATAAGTCACAACTTATTAGGGAAAAAAAACAGGATGTAGTGCCAGTGAAAACTTTAACAGTAATTTAATAAAAAAGGAATATAAAAGAATGAAACCATTTTCACCATACCATAGGTTCATAGGAAGGTACTAGGCTATCAGCCCAAGGGCCTAAGTAAGCCTAGCCAACAAGGTTCCCTCTCTATCGCCACCCAAGAAAGTTATTTTCCTGCGTCCCTGTCGAGCAGAGCCACAGAAGTGATCCCTGTGGTGAATTTCCTATTTCCCATCCACTCATCAAGATTTTTCTTGAAGAGTGCAAATGAGGAACTCTGCTTGACATAGATGGGCAGCTTGTTTCAGAGAATGGGAAGTCTCTGGGACAGGAATCTATCCCTCCAGCATGTTCTGTTTATTGTGGCGGCAAGGTTTAGGTCCCTAGAGCATGTAGCTTGGAGGGATTGGGATTTCTTTAGGTGTAGCATGTCCAACAGCTCTGGGTTTGACATATCTTTGTATGTTAGGCAGAAATCACCTCTGAGTAGATGATATGCTACAGAGTAATGCTGGAGTTTTTTGAGATGGTCAGCATAGTGCATCTGTTTGAGGCTGCTAATCCTCTTTGTGAGGTACTTCTGTGGCCTTTCCAGGTGTTGTAGGTGTCTTGTGAGGTACATTCCAAAAGGGACATTTTACTCTATAATGGGTCTAATGAGTGATGGGTAGAGGGGAACAATTACCTCTTTTTTCCTGGATGAGAACCCTTTCATGATGAGGTGTGCCACATAGGATTTCCTGACCACTGTCGTGATGTGATTATCGAAGGAGAGATTACAGTCCACCTGGGTCCCAAGGTCTCTTATCACACATTTGGTGTTAAATAGACTGCCACCTATGTGGTAGTTCATGGGTGCAGAGTTTTTACCAAAGGGGATGACAATGCACTTTTTAGCACTGAGCTTGAAGCCATGGCTCTGACACCAGGCATCTGTCTCAATGAGGCCCTTTTGTAGGATGTCCACATCATTTGGGGACTCGACTATGGCTCCTAATTTGCAGTCATCTGTGGACTTCATTAACCAGAGGCCTTCTTTGTTAGCCTGTACTTCAGAAAAGTAGATACCAAACAGGAGAGGACCCAGGACTGTACCCTGTTGTACTCCACTTGTCACTGGTTGATGTCGGATTTGGAGTCTGCAACTTTTACAGTGTGGGTTCTGTCAGTGAGCCAGTTAGCAACCCATCTTGTGACATATGAATTTATACCTAGTTTAGTGAGTTTATCTACAATTCCAGAACAAGGGATGGTATTGAAAGCCTTGGTAGGTCAAGATTGGCTGTGGGAACCACCTTACCCTCGTCTATGGCTTTGACTTCCTCAAAGAAGTCAGTCAGGTTCAGGAGACATGATCTGCCTTTCATAAACCTGAACTGGGTGGGGTTCACAGTTTGGAGGACACCAATGTCTTTGTTTATCATTTCCATGATGATACGTTCCATTGCCTTACAGACCAGGCTCATCAGAATAATAGGGCGATAGTTCCTGGGGTCCGTGGTGGCTCCCCCTTTGTGGAGTGGGATAACTGTTGCTGTGCGCCATTCAGTGGGCACAAAGCCTGATGTGAGTCTATGACTGAACATGGTACTTAGGTAGGGAGCCAGTTAGTTCTGAAGTTCTTGTAAAACACAGCCTGGGATGTTGTCCATTCCCATGGATGCTGTGTTCTTGGCTTTAGAGAGTGCACTTTTTACCTGCATAGTTGTGATTACAGGGACTCTGCATTCTTCTGGTATAGATATGAGCCTTATAGGGGGTGAGAGGAGGGTAAAGTGAACACTGAAACTATCTGCCAGGATGTTGGCAATATCGGTTGGTTCTGTAATTTTCATGCCATAGTGCTGTAACTCAGAGCAGATCTGGGTGTTGCAATTGAGATTCTTGACATAGCTATAGAATGCTTTGTGGCTGTCCTTAGAATCAATAGCAATTTTGTTTTCGTAACTAGCTTTGGAGGATTTTATGAGGGATGTCAGCCTTACTGAGGTTGACCAGGGAGCTCCTCCACTCATGGGATTTTACTCTCTTTTGCAACAGTTTCTTCCTTCTGTTGTAGAGTGTTTATAGCATGGGACCACCATATTGGCTTCCTTTTTTTGGAGGATAGCATCTTGGTTCTGTTAGGGAAAGCACAATCCATGCACTCGTGTAAGTGCTTATGGAGTGCATTTTTGTAGGAATGGATTGCAGTTTTGCCCAGAGTTAGTTGCACTTGGATAATCTCGGATGCATTATGCTGACCAACTAGTCTGGAGGTGTGGATATCCTTAATGAATATGGACACACCTCCGCCTTTACTGTTCCTGTCCAGGTTAGATGGCAGAAAGGTGTGTTATGAATTATAGCCTGGTAATGCAGGGTTGCTCTCTGGAGCTTTGAACCAGGTCTCAGTCACTGCACAGATAGCAATGTTCTCCATTTTAAGGAGTGCCTCAAGTGAGTGCATTTTGAGCTTTACACTTCTAGCATAGAGTAGCATTACCCTCAGATTTTGCTTGCCTGTACCTGTTACAGTGGTGAATTTGTCATTTGAACCTTGCCTAAAAAAAGCACTATAAGGGTGGTAAAAGCCTCAGCCAGTATCCAAAATCCCAGGGGCGACAGGTGCAGGCCATGTCTGGTGAAGCATCGTGGTCTGTCGAACATGTCATCCCAGGCAGACAGATACTGGATCCCTTTAGAATGGCACCAGAAGCTTAGCCAATTGTTGAAGTCAATCATTTTGTCTTTGTACTGCGGCATCATTCTGGGTGATGGCAGAATGCTACTCGGGGCTAGGGTCATACCTGCCTAGGCTACAAGATCGGAGAGCTCATCCATGTCTCTTTTCATGTAGTCCAGGGAGGTATGTCTCAGGTTGTTCACACCAACATGGACAATGACAGAGTCATATTTGTACTTGTTGTGGACTGACCTGAGTGCATGGGTTATGTGGCGGATCCTGGCACCCGACAGGCAGCTGACAGTAACCCTCTCCTTGTTTAGCCTAGTGAGTGGGACATCAGTGTGCCTGACTATAGAGTCACCTATGACTAGTGCGTTGGGTACGTTGTTTTGCCTTATAGGCTGTGGTTGAGTGGCACACTGAGTGTGGGCTATGTGTCATTTGGGTTGTGTTGGGGGGTGGAGGTTGCTTGCATTTCTGCTTTGGAGGTCTCTGTTGCTTGAGCAGATTATTATTGAGAGCCTCCACAAATGTTTTTGTGTTTCTATGTGTGGATTTTGGTGGTATAGATTTAGTGAGACTATGTGATGAGTGTGGTGTGGTCCAAGGGTTTACCTTCTCCTCTTGACTGTCAAGTTCAGTCTTGATTGGAGAGAGCATTACCTCCAGTTTGGCTAGATAAGTGCATCTCTCACAGGTTGTAGTGTTGGGTGGTAGGAGGAGAGGGTTGTCTGTGTACATGAGGCAATTTCTACATTGCCCCAAGATGCCCAGATTCATCAGATAGACACGCGAGAACAGTGGGAGCTGACCCTTGGACATGCCTGAATAAAAAAAATATTTTCCTCTAGATAAGTGAGGAAGTGAGTACAAGAGCTGTTTTTCTCTAAGCAAGTGACAAAAGTAAGTACCAAAACTGTTTTCCTCTAGGTAATGAGGAAGACTGAGTGATGTAGTAATTAGTAGGTTATTTAGTGCTTACAAGTTCTGAATAAGTGCTGATCATGAATAAGCAAATTCAATTGCTAAAAGTGAGAATCTATATCTGGACTAAACTAGTTACAGGAATTGGGGGAAACAAGTGCAAATGTGGGCTTTGAAATCAGAAAGTTGAGAGAGATGGAAAAACTGCCCAAACGGCCAATGACTAAAATTTCTGGGCCAGAACCACTCCTTATGTGGTAGATAGGTTACCTAGTGCTTACCACACCCACTGATAAGCTAGAAGGCTTCCCACCAGCACAGAAAGCTTGGAGTGTGGGGGGGGGGGCTCACAAGCTTACATACAGTCCTGGATACAGCAAATCTGAATCACTAGTTGCAGGAAAGGTATTTTTTTTATATATACAGAAAAGTAGCTAAAACAGCAGTCAAAACAATTCAAATGCAGTGCAAGCTAGCACACTTGAGTAAGTAGCAATGTTAGACCAAACAGTTTAAAAAATGCAATTAAATTAAAAATGACTAAAAACAATGCAGAATGAGTCTATTAGGTAGAATGAGGTAAAGAGATGGGACTGGGGGAAGTGTCCCAGATCAAATCTACAGTAGGGGGGGGGCAACTGCAAAAACCTCCAAATTTAAACAACAACACAGGAATAGGGAGAGTGGGTATGGGAAAACCAACACCTTCAGCAGAGATCTGAAAAACTATACAGTGAAGCAAAAATAACAGTGCACAACTCTGAAGTCAGCCAGCAGTGATATAAAATTAGTTAAACAACAATTACCAGTACGCAACTCTGAAGTGCCAGAAAAATATACTCAGCTCTGTATATCTCCAGATAGTTTGAAGAGCACTCTTTCAGGACATGGGAAGGCTCCAGCAATGAATCTAGTAGTCTGCAGGACACCCACACAGGGTCTGCTAAGCTAAAACAAGTGCAAACCCATCCAAACATGGGTTTTAACTCAGAAAGTTGAAAGGGATAGAAATCACCCCAAAATGGCCAATAAGGTTAATTTCAGAGTTGGAAACCACTCCTCTTGCGACAGATAGGCTGCTCAATGCTTACCACTCTCACTGATAAGCAGAAAGACTTCCCACTACCACAACAAGGTCTGGACAACTCAGAAACACAAACTAAAGTCCTGAAACCAGCAAATTTGGGATCCAGACTATTCTAGTATAGGAAAAGGCGTGAAACGAGCAAAACAGTATTTTTTTTTTTGTGTTTGTCTTTATTACCTACTTGATAGGAAGAAGAATATTTTGAACAGCTTATATTAACTTATGATGAGAAGAGTAAGTGGTCCAACAAACATTGCTAAACATAGAGTATAGTTTGATACAAGATAAACCAACCTGCATTTTTTTTACTTATGAAAGTGTTATTTCATTGTCTTAATAAATAGAAGAATTATAGTGTTGACACACTGGTTAATAACGTTAGACACAAGGGCAATGTGAGACCATTTATTGAGCAAATAGTTTTGTGATGCAGGCTATATGTGTTTTCTTTTGGACTATATGAGCCCTTCAGATAGAATTAGTAAGTTTAGGTACTGTACTTTAACATCTACTGACACACTGAAAAGACAGATGGATTGATAATTTTCCCATTGGTTAAAAGTTAAAGTGCAAAAATATTCTTCTGAGAAAAGTATTTGAGTGTGTGTGTGTGTGTGTGTGTGTGTGTGTGTGTGTGTGTGTGTGTGTGTGTGTGTGTGTGTGTGTGTGTGTGTGTGTGTGTGTGTGTGTGTGTGTGTGTGTGTGTGTGTGTGTGTGTGTGTGTGTGTGTGTGTGTGTGTGTGTGTGTGTGTGTGTGTGTGTGTGTGTGTGTGTGTGTATAACTGTCCTCAGGTAGAGTACATAAGCTACCTGCACTATATTTTCTATCTACTGACTCCACTACATGAATTTCCTCCTAGCAGTGACTTATCCCTGTAGAGCTCCTGCATTACAAGGACAACATACAACACACCCACCACTGCCATCTCTATCCTCTTATCTTTTTCCTCTCACGTTCCTTTGTAAATACGTACATAACTGAACAAACTTGCTTTCGACTAGTGTATGTGAAACTTGTGTTTGTGTTTGCATGTTTATCACTGCCATATAATAACATCTATTCATTGTGTTAGCATCCACTATGTTTATTGTTAGAATTCTCCTGGGCTGAGAATCGATCATTGTTGATCAGTGCTCTGTTCTTGTTAACAAATTCTGCTAAAAAACAAATAAAATAAGTCTCCATCCTCTTTGTGCATCCTTATTTAAGACTAATATGAGATGCTGATTTTATAGAAAATAGTTTAGTATTGATTCAGAATTGTGATTTTCTATTGCTAATAGTTCTTACTAGCCACCATTTTCACAGAAAAGGAAATAAAATGCCAATAATTCATTTGTTGATATTCACACAGAGGCAGGCCAGCATGGGCTCTGAATGTGTGCTACAAACACTTGAAGTATAATTAAGAAAATTCCTCAATTAGAATTATAAACTGAGACAGAAATAATGATGCAGTGATAGAAATATGAAAGCAGACTGTTTCATGCAGAACTAAAGATCATGCTAATTTTCTAAAGAACTCAATTTTCCCTTAACTAATAATATATATCAAATGCAATAGGATATTTTGTGAAACAAACACTTTTGTCCAATTTAGTTCTTTCTTGTCTACTTCTAGTTCAGCACTTTACCTCTTCTAGTGCTTAACATTAGACTTTTAACCAAAAAGAAGAGAGAGAGAGAGAGAGACAGAGAGGGAGAGAGAGAGAGACCTTGGGTCTAATCAAACAATAAACCAAGACAAAACCCAAATAACACCTAGTGAACAAGGAGACTGAAAAATATTTCAGATTCAATCAAAAAACAACAGAACACCAAAACACAGACAAAATAATTTATTTTGTAAAGTTAAGCACTTTAATCCAACTAACATGCAGGGACTTCATCTGAACTGATAAAAAACCCATCTTACAAATATTTAAACCCTAGCAAAAGGAAATTGTGACTATAACAACAAATCAAATTAATACAAGTAATTTGTGTTATGACAATGTTAAAAAGCACATATAAAAATATGAATACATTAAAGCAAGTTATATTTAAAATGAAATCTATCACAATTTTGCAGCCCATAATTTTAGCACACAGCTTACAGATAAGTCATCATTTAAACCCGGATAAAGCCTAAGCTGCCATAATAATTCATAATATTCTGGTCTGTGTTCCTAGCCCCCACCTTTCACATTTTGTGTTACCTGTTCTAGTACAAAAAAGTAAAACTTCTTATGATCCTCACATTGTAAGGTTTGTCAAAAGAGCGCATTGTTCTCATTACAGTTCTTTGTGTCGTAATAGTGTTTGTAAATACATTTATTTTTTAGAACCCACTCTATTTTTTTTCCGACATAAAATCCATGACAAATATCACAGAAAGCAATGTATACAACTCCAAAGGTATTGCAATCACATGCACTCTCCAATCTAAACTCATAGTAGGAACTTGTCAGTTTCAAAACCTGCCCTTCCTAAATGTACTTACATTGCTGGCAGTAAACACACTTAGTTATTAATCATCCCTAACTTGTTTTTCCAGTGGTGGTTAAATTACTACCTCTTTCAAACCTTTCTTCAAGAGTCAGGTGCCTCTTATAAACAAAATGGGGACCATTTCCAAGAACTTTGCTAACATCAGAGTCATAATCAATCACTTTACAGCTGTTAGTAACTATCTTTTTAAATTTACTACTTAATAATCATGGTATGTTCATAGTTGGTAGTCTCTGACTTCCATGTAGTAGTACTATCTATTGGAAAAAAATACTCATAAAGTATTTTGCATACTTCATATTTAATGGGGTGGGAGGTTGGCATAATGGTTAAGGTGTTTACCTTATAAACAAAAGATGCAGGGTTTGATTCTCATATGGGGTAACTGGCTAGGCTTAAAGTGGTCAACAAGGACAGTTAGCCTAGTACTAATCTATGAACCTTTAAAAATATAATCTGATAGCCTCTGGAAATGAGCAGTTTTTCCCAGATTGTGTCTTAGGTCTAGTAGCAAACCTTGCTAGCTGTTATAGAGTTAGTTGTCTTAGCCAGTTGTCCAGAATTTTTTGGGAATAGGTTTCTACCTCCACTGCAGGTAGACAAACATTAGAAAGATTATATCCTATCTGTCATGTAGGCTACTGAAGATGAAGCAGTAGATAAACCTTTGATGCATAGTGAAGTAGAAAAAGTGCAACCTAGCTGCTATCATTTTATTCAGTTTCTTATAGGCTCTTGTGTAGTGATCTATTCCTTAAATTCTACACCATTAGGGACCTCATCTTCATGGATTTTCTGCATTTTCTCAAAGAAAATAGATCTGCTAACATTAGAAGTCAAGGCTTAAATCTCTACCAGCAGATACATAAAATGAGCTGGAGACACAAATTTATTCCTCAACATGTACTCCATCTCTGGAACAAACTTCCCCAGCAAGTTCACAAACTGATACATTGGCATCCTTCAGATTAAATCTGAATGATAAAATGGGTACCCATAAATTTGCCCTGGGACTGATGTGCTTCACCTGTCTTGAGAACAGGGGTACAGCATTAGGGTGAGTATTGGTATGGTGTAAAGGGTCTTGCAACTTAATTTATTTTGTATTTACTGTGATTCTGTGATCCTATGATAGGGGTCACTAGTCCACCAGAGATTGCAATACATGCAAATGAATGCTCACCAGAAAAGTTCCATAGAGAGCTTGCACTGTTACTACTGCACATGTACCTAGCGCTTGACAGACCCCTGTCCCCCTTTCTGATGCATGCAGTATAGCTCAACCCATTTGAAGAACTACATACTGCAGGTATCCTGGCTTCCAACCCCATTCTGCCTGCAGTACCCAGTTCCACATATGTGTGGAGCTTCCATTTCAATGAGAAGTCTATTTATTTCACTGGGCTTTGATCAGTGCTGTTCTTTGTCTACAATGTAGACTACATATTTGGACAATCATACAGAGAGTTCACTTTGTCAATATTAGAGTTGTACAAGTAGTTAAAATGGCAAATGTCTATTTCTTTTTTGGCATTCTTCGGTGCTTAGAAGTAGTCCAGTTTGAGGGCTTGTTTTGCTAAAAGATCAGTTACAGGAAAGAATTAGTAAATCAGAGATTAGCATTGTATGTTCTATTGTCTTAACAAACACCATTCTCTCATGAGTTTCAGCACGGAAACTGATGCCTTCTCTAACTTAAAGTTTGCTAAAAGAAAGAACCTGTCAGAATTTAAACTGGCAAATTCCTCACCATGACAAGTAAGCCCACACTTTGTTTTTCTTGTCACATTCATTCAAAAAGCATTTTCCTGCTGTCATAAGGAATTCATCTTTTTAACTTTTGATATATACTTTCAGTGAGCAAAGTAAATGCAGTGGGATGTTGAAGCTTCTGCAGATTAAAATTTGAGGCATGAGTATTACACACAAAAATAAACTGTTGTGTTCAAATCCAAAGGTTAATAGTGGAACAATTAAATATTCAAAGGAATCTGTGTCATTATGTCTGTCTCATATTTACGTTTATTATGGAATGCATTATGTTTTTGTGCACTATGTTATTAAATTGTATTAGAAAGAGGAAACAAGGAAACTGTGTATTTAGTTCCTAAGCAACAGAGAGTCTCATTTTTTTAGAAATGGCATAATATATAGTACATTTGTGCAAAATGAGCTTACATTAACAGTAGATGCTCAAATGATCATGGCTGTAGTAGCCTTAGCTATATGGGTTATATCTTGCCAAGGACATAACATCCAGCCAGCTTCCAAAGCTTCAGGGCACCTTCCACATGTCCAAACAGTCAAGTGGCTTAAACTAATCTGACTAAAAGACAAGTTTGGGTGCAAAACCCTTCAGAAATTTCCTAACTGCAGAGAGAGGGAAAATGAACCCTGAAACGACAAGGCTAGTAATAACAAAAAATAAAAGTCCACACCCTGGCATAAAAAAAATATCAAAAAACATGGGGATGTAGGGAGGGAGCAGCTACTGCAGCAGTGATCAATTGAATATCTACTGTTATGGTAAGTTCAACTGACACAAGTTTATAATGTTCTTTGTATTGATAACTGCTTCAGTAGCCTTAGCAATATGGGTGGATTACCATAGCAAACTATATATGGGAGGTGGAAGTAGAAGGGTCCAGGACCCTGGAGAATGGTCCTAGCAAAGCGTGATCTTGACATAGAGAAGGAATCCAGCTTATAGTGCTTTGTAAAGATATGTGTAGAGGACCAAGTAACAGCTTCTAGAATACTTCTAGAATACAGCCCTTTCCAAAAAGCAATAGAAGAAGCTAAGGTCCTTATAGAGTGGGCCTTGACCCTTGCAGGAATAGATTTGTCTTAGTGAGCATAACAAAAGATAATAGCTTTAGACAACCATTCTGTACTAGTCTGTTTTAACACCGGTGTCCCTTCTTACTTCACAAGAAATAAACAATTGATCCAATGATCTAAAAGATTTATCTCTGTCAAGAGAGAACCTGATTTGTCTGTGGATATCCAAGGTATGAAGAATCCTTTCTCCCTCGTTTTTATGTTCAGGAAAGAAAATTAGAGGATGGATAGTATGACTAAAATAAACTTGGATACCACTTCAGGCATAAAAAAGGTTTAGTTCTCAAATAGACCCTGTCCTTGTTAAAATGAGGTAGGAGTTGGACTGATATAATTTAAGAGCTTGCAACACAGAAATCCTTTTTGCAGAACTCAGACCAATCAATAAAACTGTTTCTCATGCTAAGAACCTGAAGTCAGACAGATTAGCTGGCTTGAATGAAGCAAATTTTAACTTTTCTAACACAAAATTATGATCCCAAGGAGGAGCCACGGATTTAGCTGGAGGCCTCTTATGGGCAACCCCTTTCAAGAGCATTTTGACATACAACTGCCTTGAGAGAGGAGGATCCATGGGCACACATGCTGAATGGCTGATAAATGAACCTTAATAGATGAATAAAAAAGCACATAAAATAGTAACTCACACAAATATTGTAAAAGCAGAGAACAAATAGCCCTGAATGGGTTCTGTTTCTTGTTGGAACCAACTAGAAAACCTTTTCCATTTGCTAATATAGGATTGTCTAGTAGCAGGCTTTCTTGACTCCATTATTACCTGTTGCATGTCCTCAGAAAACGGGTCTATATCAGATAGTCGAATTTCCATAACTCTGAACAACTTATGGCCAAACCATTTTTTTTTGAAAATGTTTTAGAGAAGCATCTTAGAGATTAGGTTAAATTTAATAAAGTACCCCCCAATCTCACAAAGGATGAATTCAACATCCTTGATTCTTGTAGAACAGACAAGAATCTCAGAGTCATGAAGCCTGATAAAGGAGGAGAGGTGGTTCTGATGGACCAAATAGACTATGAAGTCAAAATGCTAAACATGTTGAATGATGAAAATACATACGAAAGAGTGTCCTTGAATGAGTATAACATTGCGAAAAGGAAAGTTTCAACATGTCTTAATGACTTACTTCTTGAGGGGCTTATTGACTTAGAAACTTACAACTACATACATGTTGAGAAACCAAAAATCCCTTCTATTTTTGGTATACCCAAGGTCCACAAGAACCATTTGGACCCACCTCTTAGACCCATTGTTACAGCGGAGGGCTGTTTGACAGCCCCCCTAACCAAATATATTGGCTTCCATTTGAAGCCATTTATATTGGAACATTCCAACATTTTAAAAGACTCATGGGATTTTTTGAAACACATTGATGCCCTACAGAAAACAAATACCCCATTTTTTATTTCTTTGGATGTGTAGACTTATTTACTTGTATTCCCCATGAAACATGTCTTTTACGATTTGAGCAATTTTTGGAGAGCCAAATTTCCATTTCTTTTAACAAGTTTCATACCTGTTTGATTCTTATGGACTTAATTTTGAAAAACAATTTTATATACTTTCAGGGTGAGTATTACAGACAATTAAAAGGTGTAGCCATGGGTGCACATTGTGCCCCCTTATATGCCAACATTATATTACTCAGTTGGGAAAATAAATTTGTTTTCAATTTCCATTTCAAAATGTTTTGGAATTACTATGGTCGTTTTTTGGACAACATTTGTTTGTTTTGGAATGGCACTGCTGACCAGTTTCTTGAGTTTTACGAATATGTCTCACATACCACTGATTTTCTAAAATTTACTTACAAAATAGACAGTTCTCAACTTAGTTTTCTAGATGTGAGCATACAGAGAACAAATCAGGGGATGAAATCTAAAATTTATAGGAAGTAGACCTTTTCTAACACCTACTTGCATTTTTCTAGTTCTCACCCCACTTATCAAAAGAACGCAATTGTCAAGGGTCAGCTAGTAAGAGCTAGCAGGATGACCTCAGATGAGACAGATTTCTAGATAGAATGCAAATTTATTGCAAGTATGGTTCGAGAAAGAGGTTACCCCGATGATTTGTTAGAAAGACTGATACAAGAAGTTAAAACAGCAAGGACCACCATGTTTTTGCCTATCCTGGGGAATTCAACAAAAAATGTTGGCAACACCAACACTAAAAACAATTCTCCAGTAGATGTAAAACACTACAATTCAGCTTTGACTATTACTTTCAACGGCGAAACCAACATAGTTAAAAATATTATTAATGACAAGTGGAATAGGTTTAGCAGTTTTTCAGATTTGAATCTGAACTTTGAAGAACCCTTAAAAGTAGTATTTAAAAAAGGATGTAACATTAAGAACATACTTGAGGGTGGAAAACAGGTCACACATCTCTCAAACAAGTTGGGTACACATAAATGTGGAAGCTGTCATTACTGTGTTAACATCAATGAAGGTGAGAAAATATATTTGAAAAGTAGAGGCAGAATTATCAACACTAAAGGATTTGCAAATTGCAATACTTGTGGTTTGGTACACATGATGACCTGTGAGGCATGTGATTCATTTTATATAGGGAAAACCGAGAGAAGGCTGAGACAAAGGGTGTATGAGCACCTATATGACATAAGGAAGGAAAACACTAACAATGCTTTGTTTAAACATACTTTAACATGTAAATCTGCAAAATTCCTATTCTTCGTCATAGAGGTATTACCCCCCGATCCCAGGAGTGGTCCTTGGGAGGCCTCTTTAGAATACAGAGAGTTATTTTGGAAATTAATGCTTGAGGCTAGCAGTCACCCAGGTATAAATGAAATGATCTCTCTAAAACCTGTATTAATGTTGAGATCAGCCAAGTTATAACCACTCACCCATACATCAGTTGTACTTTATATATTTTATATATATATATATATATATATATATATATATATATATATATATATATATACTAAGAAATGAACTTCGTGACAATAAAAGCATTCAAAAAATAGTAAATCACACCAACAACTCTTGTAGAACTTTAGCGCTTTCGTCTTATTTATTATCAAGATTTCTTCAGAAAGACATGTTTCATAAGTATGAGCAACCATTTTCACTTCCTTTATATACATTAGTTCTAGCAGGCCATTTAAACTAACAACAGTTCCTTTCCAATAGTAAAGTGTGAACAAGCAGGGTGCTGTGTGCATTTTCATTAACATTACAATTGCAGTTACACAAGGTAAATTAGTCAGACAGTAATAGCCTTGTGGTGCCGTGTGCATACTAAAAGGGATTGTGTGCAAAAAAAGGGGATTGTGTGCAAAAAGGGATTGTGTGGAAAAAAAAAATTTATGGGGGAAACGGGAAGGATGACAGTCATGCTGTGATGATTCTAATATAAACACGTAACTTATGAGTCTTTGCCTCTTTGCCTTTGTAAAGAAGGGAACGGAGGAAGGTGGAGGAGTCAGGTAGAGGGTCCTACTATGCTTTGGTATGGGTGTGTGTGTAGAGAAATGTGTGGGTATGCCACCTGATGGGGGAGTGGGAGGAATGCGGTGTGGACTTGAGGGGGGGCTGGTAGGGGGCCACCCATGACAAGGTGCATATGAATGACAGAGTGTCCCAGAAGACTGTCAGTGCAGATGGTACCAGCTGTGGGCTGGTTTGGATGGTATCAACCCTTGAATGGCTGCATGAAATAGTGAGACTGAGGGGTATAGTTGGTGTGGTCAGCGGGGGCTAGCCCGGTGATTGGGAGCATGTGTGTAGGGGATATGGGGGAGTCAAAAGTCAGAGAGAGAGAGAGAACCCATTATATTCACTTGCACAGTTATAAATCCATTAACACATTAAATCTACTTGCACAATTCTTCAAACCCTCTTGCACAGTTCTTCAAACCCTATCACATTTCAATCTCTATACCATTTAAGTGCACATTTAATGTTCAGTGTCTCGTTGAGACCTGGATAGACATCAGCTCTTAGTTCTATCTGCCATTTTAATTCCCGGACTTGCAGGAATGTGTCCATGTCCCCTACAAATTCTGTTCACTTAAATGGTATAGAGATTGAAATGTGATAGGGTTTGAAGAACTGTGCACGAGGGTTTGAAGAATTGTGCAAGTAGATTTAATGTGTTAATGGATTTACAACTGTGCAAGTGAATATAATGGGTTTCTCTCTCTCTCTCTGACTTTTGACTCCCCCATATCCCCTACACACATGCTCCCAATCACCGGGCTAGCCCCCACTGACCACACCAACTATACCCCCCGGTCTCACTATTTCACGCAGCCATTCAAGGGGTGATACCATCCAAACCAGCCCACAGCTGGTACCATCTGCACTGACAGTCTTCTGGGACACTCTGTCATTCATATGCACCTTGTCATGGGCGGCCCCCTACCAGCCCCCCCTCAAGTCCACACCGCATTCCTCCCACTCCCCCATCAGGTGGCATACCCACACATTTCTCTACACACACACCGGTACCAAAGCATAGTAGGGCTCTCTACCTGACTCATCCACCTTCCTCCGTTCCCTTCTTTACAAAGGCAAAGAGGCAAAGACTCATAAGTTACGTGTTTATATTAGAATCATCACAGCATGACTATCATCCTTCCCGTTTCCCCCATAAAAAATTTTTTTTTTCCACACAATCCCTTTTTGCACACAATCCCCTTTTTTTGCACACAATCCCTTTTTGCACACAATCCCTTTTAGTATGCACACGGCACCACAAGGCTATTACTGTCTGACTAATTTACCTTATGTAACTGCAATTGTAATGTTAAAGAAAATGCACACAGCACCCTGCTTGTTCACACTTTACTATTGGAAAGGAACTGTTGTTAATTTAAATGGCCTGCTAGAACTAATGTATATAAAGGAAGTGAAAATGGTTGCTCATACTTATGAAACATGTCTTTCTGAAGAAGTCTTGATAATAAATAAGATGAAAGCGCTAAAGTTCTACAAGAGTTGTTGGTGTGACTTACATTTTTTGAATGCTTTTATTGTCACAAAGTTAATTTCTTAGTTAAAATTTCTTGTCTTCGTTCAATTTTTTTGAGTGCGGTTAATTTTATATATATATATATATATATATATATATATATATATATATATATATATGTATATATAAAATTTTATATATTTTTCATACACATTTTAATATTTTTCATACATACATGTTTTTCAAACATTTTGCACACAGGTACATTTTTATGTATTGATTAAAATGGTTTTTAGAGCATACAATATTTATATACATTTTTACTATGTATTTCTGCCTGTAAAGTTTTTGATTCACCACTAGATGATGATATTGTTTCTTTGATTTTGTTAAGAAGTCTGTAATTTCAATAACAAGGATGTTAATTGAATGTATTAACATTTTAATTAGTTAGGAGACACCATTGGTAGATTCAAATAACATCTGACTTATAAATTTAGCACAGTGAGCACTGTTTAGCATTTCTGATGAAGTGCATGTCGACGAAAACACGCTGAGAACTGCAGCAGCGTTATTGTTTTTGTTTTTGTACTGTGAGGTTTGTTCATGGAGTGAAAATAAACATCTCTTGCTGATCTGCTGTGCCTGTCTTTTGAGTTTACCAGTGTGAGTTTGGGCACATTGACCACTTATTTTTATTTATATATGTGGTTTGAACTTGTAAATGTTCGACTACGTGATAGGAACCCTCAAAAAACAGGTGTCTAAAAGGAATTAAAACCCTATCCTCCAGGTGGTCAATTGAAGATGAATGATATTGTGGTGTATCAGACACCTCTGTTTTTTTGTGAGTAGATCCATTCTGTGAGGAAGATTGTGGTAAGTGCCCTTAGCCATTTCCACGAGAATGGAGAACCCTGGCTGCCTGGACTGGAAGGGAGTCAGCACAATGATTTTGAGGGATTCCTTCTGAATCTTAAAAATTACCCTGTATAAATAGTAGAAAGCATGGAAATGCATACAGGAACAGTCCTATCCAAAGGGAAAAAAAATAATTTGTCTTCCAGGCCTTCTTGTAAGGAATCCTGGTTCAGAATTTTGACAAGTTGACTGTTCAGAGAGGAAGCAAAGGGGTTTACTCAAGAAACTCACACATGATAAAAATCTTGGAAGAATCCTGATCTAGTTTCCATTTGTGATGGTCTGCCCTGGTCCTGCTCAGTTTGTCTGCCACACAATTTTGCTTTGTCAGTATGTAAGATGTCATTTGAATGAGATTGTGCTTTGAAACTATATCCCAAGTTAACATGGCTTGTCTGCAAAAGCGGTACACCCTAATTCTCCCTTGCTTGTTGATGTACTGCATCATTGTGGTATTATCTCTAACCACTTGAATAGGCCATCGGGACCAAAGATGGTTCAGAGAATTGAGCGCCTTGATTAGGGTAACCATCTCCTTGATATTTTTGTGCTTGCATTTGTCCTTCTTGTCCCACACCCCTGCACTTTTATCTCTCCTGAATCTGCTCAACAAGCAAAGTCTGAAGCATCTGTGGTGACTGACTGCTTTGGAGCAGGGAGGGAAAAGGTCAGACCTTGATTTAAGGATATCTGCTGTTTCCACAAAGTAATTTGTCTTCTGACAAACACCAGTACTCGGAGGGATCTGAAAAGATAATGGGTGTTGATGGGGCCAGATTTCAGATACCAATGTATCTTTCTCATGTGGAGTCTAAATAAAGATCGATTTTTTTTTCCTGTGGAAGGAAAGCTCTTTGAAGTAAGGTGTCTAGTTGGCATGCCAGGAACACAGTCCTGTGTGAGGGAGTCAATAAAGACTTTTGAATGTTGTCTAGGAATCCTGGATTGCGCAAGACATCTCTCACCCATAACTGAGGTTCCTGACATTTTGAAAAAAGACTCTGCAAAGATACGCAAGCCATATAAATACAGAAAATGTGGATACTCATTAGCTTGAAATAAGTAATAACTAGAAATATACACTTTGTGAACACTCTTGGTGCAGTAGATAGTCCAAAGGGTAAGGCTGAGAATTGACAATGTGATCCAGGCACACAAAAACCTTAAGAAATGCTTGAAGTCTGGATGAAAAGGAATGTGATGATAAGGATTTTTTATGTCTAGTATTACCTGAAAAGATGAAGGATGAAGATGAGGCAACAGATTGTGAAGAAATATAATTTTGAGCTTGGGCACTATAACAAGCAAGTTTAGGAAAGAAAGATCCAGCACTGGTCTCCAAGCATTTTATTTCTTCAGGTTAGGAACATCCTTGAGTAAAACCCTTTCCTCACCTGGAAAGGAGGAACTTGTTCTATCACTCCTTGTGACATCATGTGATGGAAGAAACAAAAAAGTCTGATCTGCAGTATATGGAATGGAAAGGAGGAATTTCCTCCCACTGATATCTGTAACCTTGATGAATGATTTTCAGAACCAATTTGTCTGAAAAAAAAATCTGTTGTCAAAGAGAAAAATGGTGATTTAAACCTTCTGGAAGAGACAGATGGCCAGGTGACAAGGGTTCACAAGGTCTCTTGTATAGTCATCCAGACTTGTTGGAGTATTCCTGTTTTTGAGAGGCTTGAGATTCCTTTTTAGTACCTTCTTGCCACTTCTTCTTGAACATCCATTTACCTGACTTCTGTTGAGATTGTTTATTCTGTTTTTTTCTTGAAACTGGATGAGGAGAAAGAAAATCCCTTGGACAATTTGGAAAAGGAGGGCTGAAAAATCTTAGAGATTCCCTGAATCAGCTTGCCACTTTCATCACACTTTTTGATCACCTCTCCTGAAGACAAGCCAAATCCTAAATCTCTAACCAAGGGAGAATTTAAAATCTCATTGTAAGCATCATCTGGAAGGTTCTGAAAATGCAGTCAAGCAAAAGTCATTAAAACCATAACAGTGGCCATAACCCTGAAATAAATATGAATAGTGGCCTGTGCAATAGAAGAATATGAATTATTTTAAGAAGATTTTTCTTCACAAGAAGAAACTTTAGACAAAACGTTTGTCAAACTTTCACAGTTTCTCATAATGAACTTTTAACATATGAGCCTGACAATTTAAAATTCTGACATTCATATTTGCAGAAGTAAACACCTTTTCTCCATACCTATAAATAATTTCCTCATAATTTTTAGAAAGAGTAACATTAGAACTAATAAAGTGCTTAGCAACTTGAGGAGTCAACCAGACTATAGCCGCTGGACCAGCTTTGGAATAGTATAAAAATTTAAGGTTGGGAAACTTTATACGTCCTATCTGCCTTTTTAGGGGCAGCTATCTATCAGGAAAATTGTGGTCAGTAAGACACACACATCCTTTAAAGCAGAGAAGACAGGAGGAACGAGTGTAGGTTCTAGAAAATCCTTTAAAATAAGACATAGTATTTTTTGAGGGACAGAGAAACCTCAGATTTCTCCCACTGAAAACACTGGGAAATTTTGACAATAGTCTCAGAGAAAAGAAATCCCTGCAGGAAGAATCAAAAAGAGAGCTGTCCTCTGAGTCTGAGTCAGAAATCTGAGTACATAATCCTGGATCTGTCCCTTCATCTTCCTGATCAGATTCATAATATTGAATCTCCTCAGGAAAGGTGGCATCTCTCTCTCTCTTTCTTTTACAGAAAACTGCTCAACAAGAAGGATCAATAGCCAAAATCAAACCCTGACCAGTCCCAGTGAACTACTCTTATCCAAAGAAATTTGGGGAGGAGGAGATACATTGCTTGGTTTTCTGTTTCCTTTTGACATGAAAACTCAACCAACCGTGCTACTAATGGTAGCAGGTGTTTCCCCAGGGATGAGTTCAGCATTCTGACACAACAAGGAAAACGTCCCTGTTCCCTATGCCAGGACATGCAAGAGTAATTTCCCCTTGCCCACTGAGTGCACCCCAATAGTCGTAGATGGTGTGGCTAACCCCTAGTCTGTAGTGTCTCTAAGTGCTGTGCTACACCAGAGGCATCCAGCGTAAAATAAGTATGGTCTGAGGTACAAAAAAAATGGCCACATCAAAGTCACCCACTTGCAACTGTAGCAAACTGCTAGCCTGCTGTGATGGCAAAGGCTGTTTGCGTAACTTTTTCTTTCTGTTTCTGGAAGAAGAACTGACTGTGGGAGTGACAGTCTGTTCCACGGTCAAGTCAAAAATGGTGCCTGCATCCTGGGGAAACCAAGCAACAATGCCAGTGAAGCTACCAGTCCACAAAAGTTACCTTTTTTGACAGAAAAAGCACAGTAAAAAGAATTTCCAAACACTGTGGCAACCCCACAACCTTAAAACAAATATCATTTCTCCACTGACAGTAGTTTATCAGTTAGATAACATTACTTTTTAATTGACAGAAATGAGTGGTCCAGTGAAACGTTCATTACAATCTCAAGACATTCCGTTAAAACATAACACACCTAGCTTTAAAATAACTTTCCCAAATAGGAAATTAATAAAACATCAGTAAGAAATGAGAAAACAGAAGCTTTTCTTCTTCAAAGGAAACTTAACTGCTTAGCTAAGGAAAACACAAACTGAATGTCCATCCTCAAAAGCCTCATAGAAGTATATTCTGAGGCGACAGTAAAGCTATGATGTGCTTCGCTACCAAACTTGTCATTTATTTAGCTCAGCTTGATCTGCTTAATACTTTGAGTGTGTGAAACGTATTCTGAAGCTTTGGAAGCTAGCCAGTTGTTATATCCTTGCCATCCACTAAAAATGGCTCTCTAACCCAGTTGGACTAACCCGATCAACAAAAGACAAATAAATAAATAAATATAAGCCATACAACTAAGGCTACTGCAGCAATTATCAATATGAAGAACATATGCTCTTACAACAAAGAAATATCAGTGACTGAAAAACTCTAATTTAGAAAAATTCAATCTTTTTATAATGAAAGATGCTACAACTATTACCCATGTATTTGCAAAATAAAAGTGGAACTAGAGAAATCCTATCCCCATCTTTCTAACAGACCTATTCTACCACACCTCAGGCACTAAGGATATCCAGTCTTCAACTTTTTGATGTTTTTGAGTTTTGAGTATTTTTCTGGTTAATTGGGTAACTTGTTTAAATGCGATTGTTCGCTTTCTATTGTTTGATTGATATATATATATATATATATATATATATATATATATATATACACACATATATATAAAAATTGCACTTTATTCATCTGCTTTTACTGTATTTGTGTTTCTTCCTACTTTATTACTAGGGGCATTGACTACAACTCTAAACTGAGATATATAACAATAAGCATATTTTTATGCACATTTAAAGTTTTTTTTTCTATTGTATCTGCTTTATTTTCTGAAAAAATATATATACTTGTTTCCCGCTTTCCTAAGCTAGTATAGTCCAGTTTTCGGGTTAGTGCTGAATTCAGGGCTGTGTTACAAATCTCTGTGTTTGCCCATACCTTACTTGGATAGAAGGAAGTTTCTCTGTTCACCTGTGAGAGAGGGGAGCTTTGAGCAGCCTATCTGTCCCTGGAGGAGTGGTTTCAGCACAGAAAGTAGTAGTTTATTGGCCATTTTGGGCTAATTTCTATCTCTTTCATTTCCCTGCTATAAAACCCCCATTTACCTGGTTTTGAATGCTGGGCAGCTCCAGTTAGCTAGGGTATAACTATTCCCAGCTCCACAAAGTCTCCTCTTCAATTTTTCCCTTGGAACTAGACAAACTTTCAACTTAAGCACTCAAGCCATTCATTTCTCAGCCTGGCACTTGCTCAAAACTCATAGCAAGCACTTATAAACCGTAGCACTACAGAAGGACAAGGATCTCTATTCGACCTTACCAGTCATTCAGTAAAACAGTTTAATGTACCTATCCAGGCATGTCCAAAGGGCAGTTTCAGGTGTACTCTCCAGTCCAACTGGTGAATCTGGGCATTTTGAGGCAATGTTACAACTGCCTCATGTACACAGACAACCCTCTCCTCCTACCACCAAACACTAATACATGCGAGAGATGCAATTATACAGCCAAACTGGAGGCTAAGCTCTCTCAACCCAAGACTGGATCAGACAGTCAAGAGGAGAAGGGAAATACTGGCATCACACCACCAGTCTCACATAGACCCATTAAACCAGCACCGGCAAAAAACACACACAAATACACAAAAACATACTTGGAGGCTCTAAATGAAAATCTGAAAAAGCAACAGAGCCCTCCAAAGCAGACGTCCAAGCAACCTCCACCCCCCAACACAAACCATGAAACACATATTTCACAAAACCAGTGTACTATGCAATCACAGCCCTCAAGGCAAAATAACATACCCAACATACTAGTAATAGGTGACTCTATAGTCAGGCACACTGATGTCCCACTCACCAGGCTGAATAAGGAGAAGGTTACTGTTAGCTGTCTGTCAGATGCCAGGATCCGCCACATAACACAAGCACTCAGAACACAACAGAACAAGTACAAATATGACTCTGTCATTGTCCATGTTGGTGTGAATGACCTAAGCTGGACCTCCCTGGACTGCATGAAAAGAGACATGGAAGAGCTCTCTGATCACATAGCCCAGGCCGGTATGACCCTAACCCTGAGTAGCATCCTACCCTCACCAAGAATGATACCACGGTATAAAGAAAAAAATATCAATTTCAACAACTGGCTAAGTTTCTAGTGTCATTCAAAGGGGATCCAGTGTCTGTCTGCCTGGGATGAGATGCTCGACAAGCCACACTGCTTCACTAGAGACAGCTTGCACCTGTCACCTTTCAGCTTTCGAATACTAACCAAGGCTCTTGCCACCCCCATAGTGCCTTTTTTAGGCAAGGCTCAAAAGACAAACCCACCACTATAAATAGCACAAGTAACAAAAATCTGAGGGTAATACTACTCAATGCCAGAAGTCTAAACCTCAAAATGCATGCACTAGAGGCACTCCTCTGTATGGAGAAAATTGATATATGTGCAGTAAGGCTCCAGAGAGCACCCCAGCACTACCAGGCTACAACTCACACCATACATTTTGGCCACAGAAACCGGACTGAAATACAAAAGGCAGGGGAGTATCCATATTCACCAAGGATACCCACACCTCCAGGATAGTGGCACAGCATGATGCTTCAGAGATTATCCACATGCAGCTAACAATGGGCAAAACTGCAGTTCAAATTATAGCTTGCTTCAGATCACCCACCATGTCCCAGGACCCCCATTCCGCATTTCTGGAAACACTGTGTAACATAAAGGTCCTACCAAACACCCTAATATTGGGTGATTTCAACTACCCAAACATTAACTGGGAGAACTATTCAAGTACCAACTCTCTTGCCCAACATTTCCTAGAATTTATAAACTCAAATGCCCTGGAATAACTGGTCAACACTCCAACCGGAGGTGACAACATATTGGATCTGGTCATCACCAACATGGGCGACTGGTGTTCCACACCAGAGGTCAACCCCTCGCTGGTTAGATCTGACCATAAACAAATCCCTTTGGATACCCACATTCCTCCCCCACCCCTGGACAAGGAAACCACAATGAAAAACTTTTCAAAAGCAAACTTCACATTACTTAAGAAGGAGGTGGAAAGTTTCAAAGCCCCCATGCTAAAGGATAATGCTGTCCAAGCTTCATAATCCTTTACTAATGCATTCTACGGGCACCTACAAGAATGCATGGATTGTGCTATCGCAAGCAAAACCAAGACTCACTCCTCTAAGAAAAGGAAACCAGTTTGGTGGACTCCTGCCATAAACAAGTTATACAAAATAGAAGGAGGAAACTAGTACAGAAAAGAGTAAAATCCCAAGAAGGGAAGACATCCCTGATCAGTATCAGCAAGAAACTATGATCACTCATAAAATCATCTAAGGTGAGCTTTGAAAGAAAACTTGCCAAGGACTCCAAAGATAACAACAAGGCATTATTTAGCTATGTCAAGAATCTAAGTGGCAATGCTCAGATCTACTTGGAGTTAATGCAGAATGGCACAAAATATACTGAACCAACCGATATTGCCAACATCCTGGCAGACAGGTACAATGCAAACTTCACCCCCCACTTACCCCCAAAAGGGCCCATAACCATACCAGAAGAATGTAAAGACCCTGAAATCACAGACACTCAGGTTAAAATAGCCCTCTCCAAAGCCAAAAACACAGCATCAATGGGACTGGACAGTGTCCCAGGCTGCGTCTTACACAAGCTCAAAGATGAACTAACCTCTCACCTAAACACACTGTTCAAACTCAGCCTCTCCACAGGCTATGTACCCATAGAGTGGTGCACAGCAACAGCTATTCCACTCCACAAAGGTGGAGCCACAACAGACCCCAGAAAATATCACCCTAAAAGCCTGACTAGCTTGGTCTGCAAGGCTATGGAGCGCATCATCATGGAACTCATTAACAGAAACATTGGGAACCTCCAAAGACTGAACCCTACCCAGTTCGGCTTTGTTAAGGGCATATCATGTCTCCTAAACCTGGTGGACTTCTTTGAGACATTTATCAAGGCTATAGACAAGGGAAAGGTGGTACACACAGCCTACCTAGACCTCGCAAAGGCCTTCAACACCATTCCCCATTCTGGTATTATAGACAAGCTCACCAGCCTGAACATAAACCCCTATGTCACAAGATGGGTTGCCAATTGTCTCACGGACAGAACCCACATGGTGAGAGTTTTGGGAGCCAGGCCTGAGTCTCAACCGGTTACAAGTGGTGTTCCCCAGGTCTCAGTCCTAGGACCCCTCCTGTTCGGCATATACTTCTCAGAGGTACAGACAAGCACAGGAGGACTATGGCTGACCAAGTTCACAGACAACTGCAAACTAGGGGCTATAACTGACTCACTGGCTAACACAGACATCCTCCAAAATGGTCTCACTGAGACAGATACCTGGTGTCAAAATCATGGCCTCAAGCTAAATGCCAAAAAGTGCATAGTTATTCCCTTTGGAAATAACAAAGACCCACCAACTACTACATAGGTGGCAGTCCCCTAAATATAGAAAACATAATAAGGGATCTGGACACCCAAGTAGATAGTAATCTCTCCTTTGATAATCACATTGCCAGAATGGTTAGAAAATCATTCTAAGTGGCCCACCTAATCACAAAAGGGATTGCATTCAGATCAAAAGAGTTCATTGTGCCCCTCTACTCATCACTCATTAGACCCCTCATAGAGTACAAGATCCCATTTGGGATATACCTTACAAGACACCTGCAACAACTGGAAGGACCACAGAAGTACCTCACAAGAGGATCACTGGCCTCAAACAGATGCCCTATGCAGCTCGACTGAAGAAACTCCAGCTGTACTCGGTTGCATACCGCCTGCTCAGAGATGATCTCTGCCTGACATACAAGGCCATGTCCAACCCAGAATTGATGGACATGCTCCACCTAAAGAAAACCTTATCCCCTCAAGCTACATGCTCTAGGGATCTAAACCTTACCACAACAATAAATAGGATGTGCTGGAGGGATAGATTCCTGTCCCAGAGACTTCCCATGCTTTGGAACAAGATTCCAATCTACATTAGGCAGAGCTCCTCGCTAGCACTCTTCAAGAGAAACCTTGACGAGTGGATAGGAAACAGAAAGTTTACCCCGGGGATCACTTCAGTGGCTCTGCTGGACAGAGGCACAGGGAATTGATCTAAGGGGGCAGTGAAAGCCAACACATTCTGGCTAGGCTTATAAATGCCATCGAGCAGATAGCCTAGTACCTACCTATGAACCTATGAACCTATGAACAATTCACCAAGAAGCATTATTGTTGTTGTAATCTTATTACAATACCACACCTCTGACCCTGAAGTTATCCAGTTATCAATGATTGACAGATAAGCTAAGATAAAGTATACCATATTTGAAACACTGAGGAATTTCAGCTCATTAATAATCCACAGATAAACATTACTGTTTCTTTAATCTTCTTAGAATATCAATGATTCATGCTGAAAACTTGTCCTTCTACATATAATTTTTGTTTGTGTCAGAATTAATTTTGGTTGAGCTCTTAAAGCAAGGTTGGTATCATGGTTAAGGTGTTTACCTTACAGACACAAGGTGGATGGTTTGATTGTCACAATGTGTAATTGGCTATGCTTGAAATGGCCTACAAGGGAAATCAGACTAGTATGAACCTGTGAACATCAGCTCAGCTCCATTTTAACACACTGTTTGTCTTATTGTCTTTATACAGTCATCAGTGAAGGAAATGAGCTGTAATCACTATTCCTCTTCCAGTGCTGAGGCAATCGTTAGGCAGCTTTTAGAGAACTAGATGCACTTCATAGTAGATCCAAGGTAACAATTCTCCACATCACAGCTATGGGTCAACCATACCACTCGCTCAGTGCATTAACTTCACTCTACCTTTTCAAAATATAAAGAAAGACTCTCATGACAAATGCCTAAAGATGAAATTATCTCTGTGAGCAATGCAACTAATAAAGGTGACTAATGCCTTGCTACCTCGTCTGTTAAATACTGTACCTCAGGTTTGCAGCCAGTTTCTTATCATGGACTATGACCACTGCCTAGTTCCTAGACACCTTTAAAAATCATATAGGGCATAATATTTATATAGCTGTTGCTGAAGTACCTCTAATAGGTTTTATAAATTAATATAACATTGTATTATCCTACATGATTCCTGGTTGATGAAATGGACATAAAACCTTCCAGATGAAGGCAGTACCATTGATCCAAAAAGTCTTCAGACAAAAATTGCTTTTGTTTATTTAAGTTCCGTGGTATGCAAATTAACAATCTTATTTTTGTATATTTATTTAGATATTGTTGATCACATAGCTGAACACACAAGGAAAACAACAATTAGAAATGTCTGCGCAACAGAAAATAAGGCTACTGTCATGCATAGTTAAACACAGAATTATAGTTATCAGTACAGCAGAAGATAGTGCTATTCTAATGCAATTTTTGTATGCAGTAGTTAGATAATTAGTAGCAGATACAGAGTGAAATAAGCTAGGATACTGATTAATTAAAATATGGTTACAGTATAATTATTATTGGGTGAAGAGGTAGAGATGAAAAGGTAGTTACTTTTAATTTAGCTTCCAAAGGCTGTATCCCAAAGGCACTGAATGATGTCTTAAGCAAGAAGTCCTCAGCTCTCACATGTAATACATCAGTTAATAAACTCATTCTGTTCTAGTGATGATACTTGAATGTTCAGAGAGAGAGGGAGGGGATATTGTTGTACTAAGTGCACCATTTCCCCAAATATTTTATGCACTGTTGCTTTTATAACCTTGAATGTTCTTCCATTCCATGCCACTGCTGTGTGCCCTCATTTTACTGCAAATTAAGGTTATTTAAGGCTGTAACCAAATGCTGAATTTGCAACAGTACTATGTTCTGCTGTTTTAACATAAAGGATTAATTATAACAGTTGTCTGTTGAAAAGGTTACCTTTTTTAGACCAGAGCTCCCCCGCTGTTTTCCCTTATGTTTTTTGTGTAGGTACAGTGACATACAATTTTTGCTGTGCTTTTGCTGAATAGTAAGTTTCCTAGAGACCTAAAATAGCGTGGCATAACAAATACAGATTTTCATAAAACTTCCAGGCAAGGTTCACTCCATTACATACTTTTCTTTCTAATCGGATGTCTATGAGAATTATAATTAAAAAAAAAAAGAAAAGCTGTCAAGGTGTTAGTGTTGCCATATTATATTCCATACAGTTTCAGCTTTTTTCTATTGAAAATAGTGCATCCAGTTACACAGTTGCATCTAGCAGTACCCTAGCCCTCCAGGCTGCTCAGTGCTACTTCATATCCTGGGGAAGTTGAAAACAGCAGTATAAGATTTGTAGTTTACAATTTCTGTAAGGCTAGCTAATGGATGATACCACTTGTGTCTCACTGCGACTTCTGCTCCTTCTCAAACAGCACATTTACATTTTAATGGCTCATATTCATAGACAAGTGTTATAGCCAAAGCAATAAACATCAAATTCTCCTTAGAGCAATACAGTCTGTTTCTGCTCAGATATAGAGCAGGATTTATATAACAACGGTAGTCAAGAAAGGTCTGTATTATAAAGTAGTTGATCTGTGATATAGGGAGAAGTATCATTTGACATCTGCAGTGGACGGATCATGCTAGTAAAGTGAGTATGAGCACATTATTAGATGTCACAAGAAAGACAGGCAAGTGTGCCCCAGGCTATACATACTCAGGTATGCAATGAAGTGTAATGTCACTATCACACATGCAGTGCCATACAGCCCAAGTAGGATGAGCATAGAAAAGTGTCATTCTAATTCATCAAGCAAATGGAGGAAAAAGAAAGGGGAGTGAGGAAAATTAGAAAAGGATAATATGGTAGCAATAAAGAATGACAGCTAGAAAGAAGAAGAGCATTTTGGGGAAGAAAGCACGCCAGTTTGTAAAATAAGAAAATGAATGATAGGTGGGGAAGCTACAGCTGAATGACTGTAGTAGGGATACAGAGATAATGGAAGGTTGCAGGAGCAGAAAAACTAATATAAAATACAGATGCAGACAGGCAGTATTTATTTATTTTTATTTTACATTTGTTTATCGGGTAGCGTCCAACTGGGCTGGGAGCCCATTTTCAACAGAGACCTGGGGAGAAAAGCTCCAACAACATACAGTACAAAATTAGACAGTGGACTAAAACTTCTTTTTCTTCTTCTTCTTCTTCTTCTTCTTCTTCTTCTTTTGGCTTTTCCCAGTTAGGGGTTGCCACAGTGGATCATCTGTTTCCACTTCTTCCCATTACAGGTCGCCACAGTGGATCACCTGTTTCCATTTTTCCTGTCCTCTGCATCTTGCTCTGTCACACCAACCAGCTGCATGTCCTCTCTCACCACATCCATAAACATTATCTTAAGCCTTCCTCTTTTCCTCTTACCTGGCAGCTTCACCCTTAGCATCATTTTCCCAATATACTGAGCATCCCTCCTCAGCACATGTCCAAACCAACGTAATCTCATCTCCCTGGCTTTGTCTCCAAACCGTCCAAACTGGGCTGACCCTCTAATATACTTATTCCTAATCCTGTCCACCCTTGTCACACCCAGTGCAAATCTTAACATCTTTAACTCTGCCACATCCAGCTCTGACTCATGCCTTTTTGTCAGTGCCACTGTCTCCAACCCATGTAACATAGCTGGTCTCACTACCCTTTTGTAGGCCTTCCCTTTCACTCTTACTAGTACCCCTCTGTCACAGATCACTCCTGACACTCTTCTGCACCCATTCCACCCTGCCTGTACTCTCTTCTTCACCTCTCTTCCACACTCGCCATTACTCTGAACTGTTGATCCCAAGTATTTAAACTCATCCACCTTCACCAACTCTACTCCCTACATCCTCACCATTCCTCTATCCTCCCTTTCATTCACACACATATATTCTATCTTAGTCTGGCTGACCTTCATTACTCTCCTATCTAGAGAATATATCCACCTCTACAGGGTCTCCTCAACCTGTGTCCTACTCTCACTACATATCGCAATGTCATCTGTAAACATCATAGTCCACATTGACTCTTGTCTGATCTCGTCTGTCAAACTGTCCATCACCAGTGCAAATAAGAAAGGGCTCCTTTCCTTAACACCATACCTACCTTAAATGCATCTGTCACTCCCACTGCAGATTTCACCGCTGTCACACTACCCTCATACATATCTTGTGCCACTCTTACATACTTCTCTGACACTCCTGACTTCCTCATACAATACCACAACTCATCTCTAGGCATCCTGTCATATGCTTTCTCTAAGTCCACAAAGACACAATACAACTCCTGCTGACCTTCTCTGTTCTTCTCCATCAACACTCTCAGTGCAAACTTTGCATCTGTAGTGCTTTTTCCTGGCATGCAACCATACTGTTGATCACTAATCATCACGTCCCTTCTTTAACCTAGCTTCCACTACTCTTTCCCAAAATTTCATGTTGTGACTGATCAGTTTTATCCCTCTGTAGTTACTACAGCTCTGCACATCACACTTATTCTTAAAAATCGGTACCAAAACACTTTTTCTCCACTCCTCAGGCATCCTCTCACTTTCCAAGATTTCATTAAACAATCTGTTTAAAAATCTCACTGCCATTTCTCCAAAACACCTCCGTGCTTCCACAGGTATATCATCTGGACCAACAGCCTTTCCATTCTTCATCCTCTTCATAGCTATCCTTGCTTCTGCCTTGCTAATCCATTGCACTCCCTGTTTCACTATCCCCACATCATCCAGCCTTCTCTCTCTCTCATTCTCTTCTTTCATCAGCACCTCAAAGTACTCCTTCCATCTCCTCAACACACTCTCCTCATTAGTGAGTATGTTTCCCTCATTATTCTTTATCACCCTTACCTGCTGCACATCTTTACTAGCTGGGTCCCTTTGTCTAGCCAATCGGTACAGGTCCTTTTCTCCCTCCTTAGTGTCCAACCTTTCATACAATTCTCTATACGCCTTATCCTTAGCCTTTGCTGCCTCTCCCTTTACCATGCACCTCATCTCCTTATACTCCTGTCTACTTTCTACATCTGGGATGCCAATTATATCTTCCAAACACACTCCATCTTTATTAAACAACTGGTTTTAGCGCTTTCATCTCTACATAAGAGACTTCATCAGAAACAAATGATCTTAATTAACCAACACTTTATGTAATGTTTCTAATTGATGACATCACAAAAAACTGTAGACATTTAAAGCAGTAAGTACAATAAAAACTTAAACTTTAAAATCACAATTTAATATAGAACTAATAGCTACATTGGCACAATGGGTCCTAAAACAGATAATATGAATGCATATTGTTATAAAAAATATATTATATTGTAACCCTCAAACTACAAAAATGAAAAAATATTAAAAATTGTGTACCAAATATCAAAAAATAAATCTGAAAATTGTTTAAAATGTGTTTTAAAATCTCCTTATAAAAACATTTTTTTTTTTAGGAAATAAAAATACTTTAAATATAGGACAAAACAGAATATTATTTATGTTTTCATGCAGTAATTCATAAATTGTTTGACCTTTCTATTAAAAAGGGTACCAAGGAAACAGATTCATTAAGCCCTGGGGGATACATGGAAGCCAATCTAAACTGCCACTGACTTTCTTTCTTTTTCAAAAGATTTTTCCAGTCACCTCCTCTAATATCTACTTTAACCATGTCCAATATACCAAACACAAATTTATCAAAACCATCACAAACTATACTATGTTTATATAATGCATTTGTATTTTTACAATTCTTTATTTCATAAAGGTGTTCATATATTCTATTTTTTAAAAAACATACTGTTTTCCCCACATATAAGGAGATCACCACTCTCTCACCCTTGGGTACAGTCATCACCACTTCATCCACCTCACTCCAAAATTTTTCTTTCTCATCCATCGCACACCCAACTTGCAGAGCATATTCACTAACAACATTCATCATTACACCATCAATTTCCAGCTTCATACACATCACTCTATCCGACACTCTTTTCACCTCCAAAACACTCTTGGTATACCATTCCTTCAAGATAACCCCTACCCTTTTTCTCCTCCCATCGACACCATGATAGACAACTTGAACCCACCTCCAATACACCTGACCTTACTTCCCTTCCACCTGGTCTCTTGTACACACAATATATCAACCTTCCTTCTGTCCATCATATATGCCAGCTCTCTCCCTATACCAGTCATACTGCCAACAGTCAAAGTTCCTACCCTCACTACCTCACTCCTAACCTTTCTCCTCTCTTCCTGCCTTCAGGCATGCCTTCCCCCTCTTCTTCTCTTTCTCCTCCTTTGGCCAACAGTAGCCCAATTTCTGCCAGCACCCTGTTGGCTAACAGTACTGGTGGTGTTCGTTGTTAACCAGGGCTTTGACCTATCCAGTATGGAAATCTGTATTGGTTTCCGCATATCTCATTTGGCAGATGTTTTATGCCGGATGCCCTTCCTGATGCAATCCTCCCCATTTATCCAGGCTTGAGACTGGCACAAAGAAATGCACTGGTTTGTGCATCCCCAGTGGCTAAGCAAACATGAGAAAATACATATTAAACAGATTCAACAGTACAGAACAGCATTTACAGTATTTGAGGAATTTGAGAAACACACTGGTGTATAAGATATAGGGCGGCCACGGTGGTGCAGTGGTTAGTGTTATCGCCTCACAGCAAGAGGTTCTCCAGTTCGATCCTCAGCTGGGGTGCCTTCTGTGCAGAGTATGCATGTCCTCCCTGTGGTCACGTGGGTTTCCTCCAGGTACTCCGGTTTCTTTCCAAAGACATACTGTAGGTGGATTAGACACTCTAAATTGGTCCTGTGTGTGTGTGTGTGTGTGTGTGTGTGTGTGTGTGTGTGTGTGTGTGTGTGTGTGTGTGTGTGCACCTTCCATGGAAGGTTGGGCGCCGGGCTGGCAACTCAACACCATAAAATTCCACTGCAAATCACGAGTAGACAAGTGATCCACTGTGGCGACCCCTAACTGGGAAAAGCTGAAAGAAGAAGAAGACTGGTGCATAGGATATAATGTTAAAGCTAGATTAGTAATTTAAATGTGGAACTCAGAGGTGAGAGAAGACAGCTGTTTATTTGTTTATTAGATTGAATTATGAGGAAAAATATTAATGCATAGAAGAGGGCAAGACAAAGAAGAATGCAGAAGTGGAAGTAAAAGAAAGGATGTTAAGCAGGAGTAGAGGTACAGTACAAGCACAAACTTGGAAATAACAGTGGATATGCACAGAGAGACTGAGAGTGGATACCTAATGATGTGGAGGGCTGGACAACAAAAAGAGTATAGGAAATGACACATCAGGCAAGTGAACTCCTAGGTAGGGGGTAGGGTATATGGTTGGTGGCAGGCCAGCCAAGACATCAACACATCCAGATATCAATCATCAGTATGGCAGATTTTATGCACTGCATCCAACTCCAGAAGCCTGGTGGTCAGGGCCTGCTAGTCACATGACTCAGTCAGTTACATTAGAAGGCTGTCCATGGTTCTGAGTTGGATATGCAGTAGGTGACCACCTTGGATGACACTAGCCTTTGCACATGCCTGAAGCTGACCACTGGAGAACCCATCGGGCCACTATCAGAAGAGAATCCTCCACCTTCCTTAAGAAGTGGTCAAATTGGCCATCAGTGTATACTCCTAGCCACCATAAGCAGGATGGCCTTCACCCCTTTGCTGAGAGAAGTACTGAGTGAATATTGGGTGAATGCTGGTGACCCGGTACTAGAAGACTCCATTGGCATTGGCCAAGGGGTATTCTGATATTCCTCTTCCATAATGACAACTGGAACTTCATCAGCAGATAAAGAAGACACTTTGGCAAGATAGATTCATATCCCAATGTATCACTCACCTCAGAAGCAAATTTCCCTTGCAGATAAAGCAGAGTAGCACCCTTGACACCTTCAAGGTTGTTGTTGTTGTTTGTCTTTTGGCTTTTCACAGTTAGGGGTCGCCACAGCAGAACTCCGGTCCACTAATGAGTGGCAGTTGTTTTTTATGGTGCCAAGTTGCCAGCCCTATGCCCAACCTTCAACAAAGGGACACCCATTCAACACATGTCTTTTGAATGCCCACTCAACCGCAGGGAGGACATGCAAACTCCACACAGAAGGCACTCCCAACCCAAGCTGAGAATCGAACGGAAGAACCTCTTGCTGTGAGGCAACAATGCTACCGCTGCACTACCGTGGAAGTCCTTGACACCTTCAAGGTAAACCTAGATAATTGTATGGCAGCTGCAAATTCTCTCCTGGTCTGTCTTGTCAAGCCCTCCTTGAAGATAAAGGGAAGTTTTGAATAAGGGTTTTGCCTAGGCTTGAAATGGTCTACACAGCGATTGCCTAGTACTTATCTATGAACCTACAGAGATTCAGAAGTATACAAAAGACATGAACACATCAGTACACCCACATGTTACACATGAAATTGTAGCTGCACAGTGGGTAGTCCACATGGCATGCACACCCCACTGCCAGATAGACAAACTTGACTCCATGGCATCCTTCTGGGATGAAATGATGCTCCTTGACCGCTTTAAATCAAAGTGGAAGAATCTCAATAACGTGATGTACTTGTTGACAAAACAGGTAAATAAATAAATTAATGAGTGAATATGTAAATATATAATATCGAAAGTAAAACTCTGTTTCTATCTCCATAACTTCTGCTACTGACTCCCACAGTAGGTCAGGGTGCTGCAGATCATTGTATCAGTGCCTTACCTCATCACAAGAATGGGTGATATCAGTGTCATGATTCTCCCCCCTGACAAGCTTGAAAGAGGTATCTAATTTGTCAGTGCCCTTATGAGAGTAGAATAAGAAAACATGGCTGTCCCTCAGACACTAGGCTGGAGGCCTGTTTTTCCCAATACATGAGTAAGAGATGCCCACTCACACCAGGTCACTGCAGAAGCAAAATGGATGTCCTATGTATGCATTTACATATTCCCATGTCATATGATGCATAATGTATTGCTGCTGTAGTTAATCTACCAAATATTTGACTCAGAGTAATGGCATTATTAGCAACATATGTTCTATGCATGACAATAGTGTACATTATATACTATACAGAGGAGTTGATGAGAGGTAAAGAACATAGATCAAAGAGGAGACCTTCTTTTTTTCTCTTCAGATTTGATAGAGCAGAGCAGATATTGCAAAGAATTGAACTATTTGCCTATTTCTAAGTAAGGAATATTAAATTTGGTTGGGGGCCGTTTTTCCTCCTCAGCTTATAGGTAAGGGACCACAGATCATGGAGTTGCACTGAGTATGTGGTGAGCCATTTATGGCTCTGAATATAAGAACATATGGCTCGACAAGCTTGTAGGGTTGGGAGGGTGGCCTAATAGTTAAGGTGTTTGCCTTACAAACACAAGGTGTGGGGTTTGAGTCTCACAAGGGATAATTAGCTAGGCTTAAATGGCTGACAAGGGCAGTTAGCTTAGTACTAATCTATGAACCTATGAACAAGTTTGTATGTGTTAATTTGGCACAATATCTGCTGTGTGACCTGCATTAAATATCCAAATATTTATTTTTCTCTCTATGCACTTCAAGACTAGGGTAACAACTCTTTTCTAGACTATCTGTAGTATTCATGGATATAATGTGTAGAAGTGGATACATGTTTTGCACATGATGTCTACTGTACTGCCTGAGAAACCATGAGGTATACAGCACCTTTTCCAACTTTTCCAATGTTATGAATAAATACAAACGAGCACCTAATACCCCAATGTATATCAGGCACTTCTGTGCTTGCTATAGATGATAATGCTTTGCAGCATGACAGCACTAAACAATGCATCTCTTTAATGTATTTTACCTTGCTACATTATGGTTTTCCAAGTAGTTATGTATACCTTATAATGCTTCCTTACATTGTGTTGTGGTCCACTGTCATGCCTGATTGTGATTCATAAAGAAATCCCATTTTCTAGGTATGCTGGCAGGACAGGCCTCATTACTATTTTGTGATAATGAGAAGGTCAGTAAGAGCCCACCGGCATCACAGTGAAGGATGGGATAAAAATATATGTGGTAGTAGGTTTGCCTTCGCCATATGGATTGTCATTGACCAGTAAGGATTTTCCTGCCATGTTTTGACAGTATTAGCATGTTCTTCCGCATTGTCCACTGAGCAATATATTAACAGAGAAAGGAGATTCCTATGTCCACTAATGGTTCTCCACCCATATGTGAATAGGTGGATACTTTTCGTAACTGTGTACGCAGTGGTGGTCTATGGTTAATGAAATTCATATGATTGAGATGGAGCTTATTATGATGGTAGGATACAGTCAGTGCAAAGTCAAGCAAAACCATGTGCAAGGTTTTATCCCACTGGGCAATGACTGTTATGAATTTCAAGTGACTTTTGCATTCCATTCCATTGTGTATAAGCTGGGATCCATGTCACACATTGTTTGTGAACAATACCTGACATAGATTGCGTGAGGAGATTTCAATGCCATAAATGGTGATTCACTACAGGAATTGCATTTATTTATCTGTTTATTTATTTATTTATTTCACAATTGTTATCAGGTAAGAACACAGACACAGCTAGGCCATGATGACAGAAAGCAAAACAACACACAATGTTTGCCTAAAACAAAATAGTACTTGCAGTGCCATATATACGCTGCGGTAGCATTGTCGCCTCACAGTAAGACGCTGCCCGGTTCGATTCTCAGCTAGAGCGACTTCTGCGTGGAGACATGCGTGAATGGGTGTACCTTCACTGAAGGTTGTGCATCAGGGCTGGTAACTCGGCATGTAAAAATTAACTACCAATCATTAGCGGACCAGAGTTCGGCTGTGGCGACCCCTAACTGGGAAAAGCCGAAAGACTCAACAACGACAACAACAACAACATTATAGTATTGGTATATACAGTATACATGTAATCAAGATAAATGCTATTATACCTTAAATAAAACAAAGAAAATAGAGCATATTTTCATAGATATACAACCTTATGACTCAGCCTTCTAGAGACGCATGATTCCTTTCATACAAATGGTTAGTCAAAACAAAGAAAAGTAATAGTGTGACAATGAAGAAGATAAACAGGTTAGTGGAAATGAAGTAAAATTAAGCAAAACTGGACAGATTTAGAGGACTACAGTAAGAGAAGCTGGTGAATACATTTTATGTAGGAAAATAGGATCAGAGTAAGAATGTATATCCCTGATTGTCAAAGCAATGATGTAGTGTGCTTTCCCTAAAGCATTTCATGAAGCCAGTTTTAAAAATCAATCAGTGTGGATAAGCTTTTGCCTTATGAGAGATTGAGTATGTTGTGGTGCTGGGACCAAATAGGATAAAGCTTTTTTTTTTTTTTTTTGCCAAGGTATTAAGAGGCATGACAAACAGATTCTTTAATATATTCCATGGTACCTGACAAGTTAAATGTAAACAGTTCAAGAATATATGGCGGCTGACTTTTTTTATTCCTGTATGTGCATCTGCAGCAGCATTATAATGGGTGTTGAAGGACATTTTGTGCTAAGTGATATGCAAGAGCTCTATGGATACATGAGACTATGAGCTCCCTTGTCAGCAGAAGAGGTACTGAGTATCTTAGAGCAATTTGCAGGGAAATGCACATTTCTGCATGGTTACCCAGTTTAGGCGTCCACACATTCCCTGTGTCAAAAACTATGACTTATGACTTGGACATGAGCCATTGTAAAACTGTTATAAAAGTTATGGAAATGTTAGAATAGAACTGACAGGATTTACTGTATAAAATAAGAGATGCACTCTTAATATTTGGTATGAAATGGATAATGTTTAGCTGTTAATGGCTGTTGTTATACAATGTATATTAAGGGGTATTCTGTACGTTATATTATACTATCTATACTCTACTGCTGTGATAATTAGCCTAAGCCTAAATCAGCTGACTTTTGGAGTACATAGAGCAATGCAAGACAGGTCATTCATAGGATTCTACAACTTTGAGGATTTTATATAATTATTGGAAGTGAAAATTTTAGTGATATGACTAATGGCTAGACAGGCTACTGTGGCAGCTCCATCACTGGTGTAATCAGAGGAGACCATTACAGGAATAGTTGCTGTATGTGTTCTGGGTTGAAGAATTATATATGGATTGGAGTAAAAGTCAAGTTATGATGGGACTTATTTTCATTAGAGAGACAATGGTATTCATAGCTAATAGCACTGCAGCACAAATTGTTTTACAAAGATGAACACATTTGCACTGCAAGGCTACATTCTAATTCATATGCATATAAATCCCATTAACTGCAACATTTTGTTACTCGGAAATTGTAAAATGAATTATATATAATGCAACGTGTATCTGAACTTCATCTCCACGCATGTTGTACTTATGCTGCGCATGACCACTTTGAGCAACACTGTGCACTCTGACATCCAGCAGTTTGTCATACCATAGTAGTTGTGTATTTTCTGTACTATGTATATGGAGATTTTCTCCCTGGAACTCTAATAAAAAAGGGCAAATGCCCAGTTGGGCTATCATGATCAACCAAATAAAATAAATTATAGATACAGTTTCATGACTATGAATAACTCCACTGTGCAGCTGAAACAGTTATGCAGCCGAGCCTTACCAGCTGTGCCACTATGGTGCACAGGTACAAAGAGGACCACACAAAGTCCTTTGTCCCCAATCTAGGAGCACAATAAAGAGACTCACAATGACACTCACAATTGCTGTTTATGGACCATCTCCCACACTGTCCAAGTACAGCACCATGTACACACATACATATACACCCCCCCCCCACACACACACACACACAAAATGACACTCACAATTATCATTTATGGACCATCTTTTATACTGTCCTAGTACAGTACCATGTACACACATACATATTCAACCCCCCACACACACACACACACACACACACACACACAAACACACAGAGACCATCTCCCACACTGTCACAGTACAGTGCCACACACATACATAAATACACTCTAATTTACAGTCTGCAGAACATACTTGCACCAGCTATCGCTGCAAGGGGATGTGTCACCAATTTACCCTGCACAGATTCTCAGCAGGAGAAGGCAAAGGTGAGCACAATAAAAATCAGCACATACCTGATGCATTTGAGAGGCTTCCCGGCTCTACACTTGGATAGCCTGGGTATCTATGAATTTTGAAATGTATAAGTACTAAAACAGGGCAGCATTCAGGTATGGACATTTACACAGTCCCTTCCCCACACTGCCCAAAACACACAGAAGCAGTTTTAGGCAGCAATTAAGTAATACTGACCAAGATGTTTTATGCTTTATGTTTATTGTTTAGGGCTTCACTATGAAATAAGGCTTTATAAGTACTGGAAAGATACAGTCACATAGAATTGTGATAATGGGTTAACAAAAATAAAAACAAATATGATATATGTATATACTTCCACTCTGATGTACCTGTGAAATTAGAAGTAAACTGTAGCTGACAAAATACTGTAAAAGAGGCAGGGAGGTGAGGAGGTTAGAAACAGTAAAAAGTGATGTAATACACCTGCATTTTTGTTTAGTTTGTCCATTTCATTATGTTGTACATTTATAAAGCTGGTAGATCTTATATATTTTGTAAAATATCTGAAGTGTCAGTGCATGTTATTTGTTAAATATCTTTATTGCCTTCACACAACAAGCAATGACATGGGTACACATACAGATATGAAAAAGAAAACAAGCAGTTTTTAAAACTTTGCATCAACTTCATGTATTATACATAAATGCTTTCTTTTTTAGCACTTACAACTCACTCCAGCATTACATAATTTGCTGAACCCCTGCCTTTCCTTAAACTTCTCACCTCCTCCTCCTCCTGAACATTATTGTGTATGTATTGTTCCCACAAATTCTATTTATTTCTATGTAACTGCTCCTTCCCTTTTATGATTCCAACTCCATCTATTTTATCTTCCTTTACAATATTCAGAATTTCCTTTAAGGCTAGTCTAGATGTTAAGTTCCATTCTTTAGTCATTTTTTTTCTGGTAGCAAATAACATCAGTCTTTCTATGTCTAGGTAAGTGTATCCCAACTCCAAATAATCATTTTGCTTAGTTGCAATAACCCCTCAAATGCTAATATTTCTGGCAAAGTACTCTGTAGGGAATTTTTAAAATCTACCAACTCATTACAGTTCCAAAACACATATTCCCTGTGTCCTCTCTCTTTCCCTTCACACTACCAGCAATTACTATCTACTTGAGGAAAACTTCCCTGAAGTCTGCTTTGGGTGAAAAAAAATATGCAAATACTTCCATGGAAAAAGCGTAAACACTCTAGACTTTGTTACATACTTTGGAGCCATATGGATGACCTTCCATTGTTTCTGTGTAAATTGCCTTTCCAGTTTCCCTTCCCACTTTTTCCAAACCATTTCTTATGGATTCCTATAGTTAACATGCAACATTTTTTATGCCCTACTTGTTATTATTTTTTTACAGCAGTTCCTTTTCTAGACTCAACTAAAAACTCAATCAGAACTTAGCCTTTCACTAATTACTCCCCTATCCCTTTCTCTTTGCCCATACTCTGCTAGCAATCTGTGGTATAGAAGACAACCTCTGTCCTGCAACCCAAACTTCAGCCTAGCCATATCTCACTCCAGTACCCTCCTTCCATAGTTATTTGATCCCAATACCTTGGTTCATTTACTATTTTTTTCCAACAAATTTCAGCCCCCTTCCATATTTTCAATACCCCTGTTTGTAGCCATTCCTACTGGTAAAATCTAGTTTCTCTATGCCTGAGCTGGCTTAATTCTTAAAATACTTTCTGCTACTTTATAAATATAATATTTTTCTTTTGTATATGTCTGTGATTGTGGGAATGTGAGGAAGTACAGGTGTAAGTGTGTGTGTGTGTGTGTGTGTGTGTGTGTGTGTGTGTGTGTGTGTGTGTGTGTGTGTGTGTGTGTGTGTGTGTGTGTGTGTGTGTGTGTTTACGCACATAGCAGCGCCTCACCTATTTCGATGCACAGTCTGCTAAGGAGATCACTAGCACAATCAGGTCTGACAGTACTATTGTTTGATTCAAATATATAGTAATGAGCCAATAACGAGGTCTCTCTCATTGAAATCTTTCCTATCTCTGAAGTAAATTTACTTATTATTGCAATGATTAACCAATCTGAACTGGACAATTAGCTTGAGCAGTGAGGATTTTATTGAATCTTAGTCATTGTTTCTGCTACATCTATATAGAATACTAAGGGTGCATTTTCTTTTATATTGTTATAACAAATCAATAAACATCTACTTATTTAAAATCATATGCAATGAAACATTAATAATTAAATTACTGCATTTAGTTTATGCACAGCTCAAGAAAAATGTGCTTGTATTCATAGTCACTCAGCATGGTACACAGTGCAGTAATGTGCTGAAAGGGAGAACATACAGTTCAATAATGATTCAGCAAGTCTGGTTGTGCTATAGGGCTGCAAGTTAAAAGACAAGAAAAAGGAGTAGGCTAATGGGTACCTAATGAAATGCAAATAAGGTTCCTTGAAAAACTGCTGCTGTTTATACTCTCCAAATGGGAAGATGCACAAGCAGCTGTGAGTGCAAAGTCAAAAAACGATTTGCAGAAATGTTCAGAGTTGCATGGTTGTGGCACACTGTGTATCATATATCTCCACCTGCACCACATAGGAGGGATGCTGGTGCAATTCACAGCCATCATCATTTTCATAGGTTCTTAATAATACAAGGACACAAGGCTGCCTAGGCAACCAGGGGATTGGAAATTAACAGTGAATGGACCCTGAGTCATGGATCATGGGAGATGTTGCATCAATGTTTACTGCAATTAGTGGATCTCATAGGGGAGCTACCACATCCTCATTCACTGCATAAACTGTGATGACCACATGTAGCAGGACTGTAGATCCCTGGTTTACTGATGTAGTCATATCAGCAGACTATAATATTAATGATGCATGCTAACAAGGTGCTCTACCCCTTACACTTTTATCCCCAAAATGAGATGAGGATCATGGTAAACCTCATACTTCTGATTCAGACTGTGTTCCCCCTGATGACCTCCCTATGCATCCATCCTAGGTGTGCCCAGGTATGCCCAGGTATGGCCATTGCTGAGGCCATACACAATGATGAATAGCACAATGATAATGGCACTTGCTAACATTCACATAGATGTGGCCGTGGAGGTGCTATTTGCACAACAGCCTTCATGAGACATATCATAGTGTCAGCTCTGCACTCTGATGCCTCCTGGATGCATTGACACTGCTGGAGGACATCCTTATAAAGGCCACACTCCATAGCACTTGCCTACAAGTTGACATATGAAGCTGGAGACTGTGAATGGATTATAGCCTTCCAAATCTGCTGACTGATGTCAAGAAGAGTTTACACTTCTGGAGCTAGCTGTGATACAGGATGGTGCTATAAACCTCAGCCAGGCTGCTGTACAGTGGCTTTACACATTGTGAATGCAGTATGCTGGTCTGCAGCTCCAGCCCTGGTGGAATGATGGCAACACTCTCAATTCCAGGGAAGCCCCTTGACAGGTATAATGATGTCTCAGTGCTGTGCATCCTGTAAAGTAAATGTAAGCAAGGCCACACTGTCACCCTTGGAAATGGGGGTAGGATCACCCAGGATAGAAACAGACAGTATCAATATGTCCTGGTACACTGTTGTCTGATCTGTATGCTGGCATCTTCATCACTCCCTGTGCGGATGCCCTATTCTCACCACAGTATCACTCTGGCCTGGTGAAACACAACACAGAAAAATGACAAGCACTATGCAGCATGTGATTTTCTGAGGTGCACACACAAATTGTAGAGTGACACATGCAGACAAAAACATTCACATAGCAGTCCCAGAGCTCCTCTTTGTTTAAACACCTGACACATCTAAGGTGAATACATGTAGTGACTGTTGGGTTCTCCCATGAGTTGCTCTATAACATATGTATTACAGCTACAAACCTGGCCTACCTATATGGCATGCTAATTTAAAACACTCCAACATATTTGTCCATTCCACCTGATATGATACTTATGACAATATCGTCCATGCTATAGATGACTCATCATCTATGCTGCTTGCAGTTGGAGGTGTCCCCCTCGCATGTGCAGATCTTTAGGTTACTAAGCTGCATGTCTTCTGGTAATCTCTCTCTCTATACCATGTTAATGATAAGTTTCCAATATTGTTTTTTTTTTTCATATCCTCCAAACCATGGCATTGATGTTGTGAAATACTGTATTCTACAAAAGGTCTTATATAGGCTTGTGGACACCCTATTTCACTATCAGGCCTGACCCAGATGTACAGGCCTGAGTTTATCTAACCTATGCTATCCAGCAGTAGGCTATAGTTTTAGGCTAATAAAGTTTGGATAGAGTGGGCTAACTATGACTCGTGGTATCCTGGTTTGGTAGTATGCAACAAAACAAGGTTGGACAGCATTAGGAAGGCAGTGGAGACCACATGCATGGTATGGACATTGATAAACTCCAGTGAGTAGGGGTACAGATAGACTCATACATGCACACAGAAGTGGAAAGTAGCAGAGAGTTCAACACAGAAGCTTTAGTGATAGTGGACTTTGCAAGCAGCATTGGTAGGGGCTCACAGGTATGCAAAGGTGGTCGAGCGTAATGTGTTACACTGGCAATAATTACTTGTGCAGAAATCCACATATGGTATCCCCATGGCAGCCACGCAGAGTGGATTGGAATGGAATGGTAATTCTGTTGTTATATTCTGATGCCCCACTGCTACAGATTTACACACAAACACACACACACACACACATATATATATAATGTATGTATATATACAGAGAGAGACACAGATATACTGTTACATATGTTATACAATGTACACCTGTAAGATACAGGCCATAGGCCTGCACTATTAAGATCAGTAGTGGTACCTCACTTATTAACAACGTTATCATAGGTTTTCGCCAAGTAGATGCACACATGCATATGGCACTAGTGACATGCATTATAGGACAGACTGGGGCGGGGGCAGACCTGGTGTTGTCTGTTATCCCAAATATACTCAAATACCTATACAAGTACAGCAGTTATACAATCTATAAGTGTCAATGTAGGTTGCAGACAAGTATAATACGCTCACAAAATCTGAATAGATTTATAGCAGTGTTGCTACTGGCTACTTCAAGGCACACACTCATACGACACTGTTGAAATTCATCATAACACAGTACTGCATATCATTATGTGTCTCCTCTGAACTCTATCCTATGGAGACACTGTATCTGTAATGCCGCATCAACATTAAGCTAATCAAACACTGCTGCTGCTACTTTTTCTTCTTCCTGCACATTTTGGATTCTAACATAGTATATCAGTTGTAAGTGGCACATATCAGGTCCATGGAATGTGTAACCCTTGTATAAATTTTCTTGCAAATATGTAGCATTTTCATCAGGGCTTGATCAGGGAATGCCTTGTAGGTCAAGCATAAGTCACCTCTCAATAAACAATAAGAGACACAGTAAAAAGATAGGGCCTTTAGTCAGTCTGCATAAGACTGCATTGGTTTGGACATGTGCAGAGTAGTGATGCTGGGTATATTGGGAGAAGGATGCTAAGGATGGAACTGCCAGGTAAAAGGAAAAGAGGAAGGCCTAAGATAAGGTTTATGGATATGGTGAGACAGGGCATGCAGGTGGTTGGTATGACAGAGCAAGATGCAGAGGACAGTAAGAAATTAAAACAGATGATCCGCTGTGGTGACCCCTAACAGGAACAGCTGAAAGAGGAAGAAGAAAAAAAATATATATGTATATATATATATATATATATATATATATATATATATATATATATATATATATATACACACACACACACACACACACACACACACACACACACACACACACACACAAATCTGCAATTATGGAGACCAATTTCTACTACTTTGTATGAACTGCTGTGTTTCTGAAACATGCATTAGTAAAATAAGGCAAAGATATGTTCTGCTGCATGCCACCATTATGTTTTTGCAAGACTGGTCATACAAGCTGGATTTGTGTGTACACAGTGCGCTGCATAGTGGTGCTAAGGTGCTCTAAACATGGTATTAAGGCCCATGTAAAGTACATACATGTGTCATGTGCGCATGTATAGTTATGGATGCAGCTTTATTTTTGCACTGCTGTGTCTGAGCTTCCCTCTTAGCTCTATGTGATGGTGGGTGTTGTCCTTCTATTTTTCAGCATGGGTATAGGGGAAGCAGAATACAAAAAGCTATTGTGGGATGTAGCAGACCTTTGGTGCAAGGGATTCCTGGACTCTTAATCTGTGAATAATGAATACACTATGTTAAAGAGCTTGGTGATCATTTAATTATTAAACATAGCATGTCACATTAACAACATTTTCATATTAGTTTTCCACTGCTTTATTTTAACTGTGAACCATGATTCGGCATGGTAATATTGACCTTGAACTGGTTTGGCCTAGTGATGTGTTGCATTGACTCTAATGCACAGGGTCCTGTGATCAATACTTGGCAGTGGTGTATGTTTGTCCCATAAGGGTTAGCATAACAGTTAAGGTGTTTACCTGACAGACAAAATATACAGGGTTTGATTCTCACTTTGGGGAAATTAGCTAGGCTTAAAATGGCCCACAAGGGCAGCTAGCCTAATACTTACTTGTGATACTGAGATTATCCCTAGCTGACATACATGGAGAAAAAGGATGAAGCTCGACTACTCAAGCAAATGAGACATGGGCGTACAACATGGAGTATTGCTTTTACCATGGATTATTACAATTGAATAATGTTATTATTTAAAAAAATGTTTACCTTTTCACATATTGGCATTGTATGTTGCAGAGATCATTAAGTTCTCTCTTTTCACTATCTTGAGCAGCCAAGGATGGCTCTCTAATGTACTGTGCATGAGTGTGAGATATGCATACCAACACTTGCAGAGTACATAGTACATTAAAATACATTATGGTAAAAATAGTTTCTGCCAGTTTTTTTTTTTTTTTTAACGAGTGAGGAATGTACATGCTTCATAATGTTTAAGTGAGGATGCTTGTTTTCTCCTGTACCCTCTGTATATTCAGAAGCTGTTTTTTTTCAATATTTTTGTGTGTGTGAGCCTTTCATTTGTGTGTGCATGAGTGTGTACACACGTGTGTGTGTGTGTGTGTGTGTGTGTGTGTGTGTGTGTGTGTGTGTGTGTGTGTGTGTGTGTGTGTGTGTGTGTGTCTGTCTATCTGTGTGTGGCTTTTGTTTTCAGAAATTAGAGGAACAAGACTTCTTGTGGGAAATGTTCACTTTACAATAGGCACAATGATTGCTTTGTCCAATAGGCATGAATGTTTTTATATGTGATAGAGTTCTATTTCTATAATATTGCTTTCATAATTTTGATCCAGACCGAATTATTTGATAAATTATTACATCTTGATAAAAAAGTAAGTTGTTTTTGTATTTAGCAATAACAAGCATACACCACAAACTGCTTTGTCCCAATAAGCAATAAATAAAAAAAATAAAAAATAAAGTCAACAGAAATAAAAATATGTTTAATTTTAAATGTAATAACAAAATAAGACAGTGCACATTTTTGTCAGTTATTTCACAAAAGTGCATACTGTCTTGTTTTGTTATTACATTTATTTTTATTTCAGTTGATTTAAGCTTTTGCTTTATTATTAGTTCTTGTTTCTAAGTTTTCAGCATATTTATTTTCTGTATGCTTTTTGTCTCCTTCAACTATCAAGGCTTTCCCAGTAACATTTGAGATAATTCATTCCTCCTCTCCCCAGGACAAAATCTAGAGCTGTCCTGAGGTCTGTTTTTTAAGCATGTGCCACATCTGACTGAGATCCAGCCATCCATCTGTCCCAGTGGTGGACAATGCAACTTAGTATTTCCATGGGGTCAGCTGGACTAGTGGTCAAATGGATCCACAAGGGAGGATCACCAGGGCAGTGAACTATTGGTGATCTTCTCCCTCCTACAGCTTCCACTGCAACTATTTTCTCCATCCGCACTTATGGCATTTTTTTCTCCCATAAACCTTTACATGCTTGGTCAGTCAGGGTATTTTCCTTCAAATCTCTTGCTCCATCCAGGAGTCTGACATGATCACTGTATCACTGTGGGGTATCCAATGGCCTCCTTTGACATGTTATCATCACCAGCAGTCTATGGCCATATTGAAGCCACTGCCTGCAACCAGTCAGGAACTAGCTTTCTCCCACCTATATAAACTAGCAAAAACCATTCATTCCCCCCTCTTCCATGACCGTCCCTTCCAAAGGCAGACCATCTATTCAAACTCATGCTGTAGTGAGGGGCTTATCCTTCTGTGACACAGAACCATGCTTGTGGATCTCTTTTAACTTTTGAAAAAGTATGTAATATCAAAATTATTGGTATATGTATATATACTAGAAATAATCTACCATGTTTTCAAAAGTTAGAAGAAAGTGGATGTAATCCTCTGAGATAATGGAAGAGCATGCACTCTCCAGCAAATTAATGACAAAAGAGCAAGTCTGAATACTGAACATGGGTGATTCATTGCAACAATCTTAAAGTGTATTTTTAAACTCTTCATGCATCCGTGTTTTACAGTTGATTTTATTTCTGGATATTCTCCTGATGTTACGGTCGCAAGTGATTTGAAAACAATATTTGTGTGTTTTGGTTTCACTGTTGACTTAGTTTGTCTTCATGACCAACCAATAAAATGATGTCATCATAAGTATTGCTAGCTGTCTGTAATAATGATCATCCCCTTACCAGCCGCTAGCAACTACCAAACAATACATCTCTCACTCCCATACTCACTTCTAACACCAAAACCCTACAATATGACTTAATGGAGTCCAAAGCATCAGGAAAACAGTTGACCTAATTAATGGTTTCCTTGCCAACCAGTCGCCAGATGTAGTGCGAATCACAGTATCCTGGCTTAAAAGATACCATTCCCATGTCACCCATTTCTTTCATGGATGCAACCCATATCCTTGTTGTCACATAAGGAAACAGACTAAAAAGTGAAACTATGTTACTACTTAAAATTAAACCATATTATGTTAATAATTTCACAGGATAACTCCAATATCTGACTAATATGAAGAATGCTTTGTTTAGGAAGACATGCTAAAAGGTGCTTTAATTATGTCAGGTTTAGGTTCACTGATGTGAAAATGATCCAGGGTGTGGCATTTATGGGTAACTGGGAGGATGATTTAAAGGTGAGGAAACATTAGTAGCACATTAAATTACAAGACATTGTTCATCCAGGTATAAATGAAACTATTAGCTTTAACTGCTAAAAAGAAAAGTGAGCATGTTAACATAAATTAATAAAGCTGCTATTAAGATTTAGTATGGTCATATTGAAGAAATTTAGATTTTTGGAAAAAAATGGTAATTTACTGTGTATATAAATATAATATGTACTTCAAAGATTTGCAAAGATGCACAGGTTGGGGCACTATGACTTTAAAATTGTTGTATGGTGTATGTTTAGTTAGTGGCATCATTTTAAATAGGTTTTAAGTAGTCTATGAACGTTTTCTTTAATTTTATTCTGATGAAGTCTACAGTATAATGATGGATGAAAGTGCTTAATAAACTTACTAGCTTGCACATTTTGCTTGGTCTGTGTGGGCATGATTTTTGGGATCAGGAAAAAGAGCTAAAAGTGAAACTATGTTACACTAAAAATCCAACCTCAATATTTTGATAATTACATAGGCTAATCCCAATATCTGACTAATATCCAAAATAGATCCTAACCAGACTTCCATCCTAATCCTCTGATCCCCTATACATTGCTGTTGCATACCACCCACCTTTCCGTACATAACAAATTCAAGAATCTAATATAAATCATCTTGCAATCTATTCACCAAACAAGCATACAATAATTTTTGAAGACTTTATCTTGAACCTTCTTTGAAAAACTCACAAGATATTGCAGAATTCATACCCAAACTGAAGTAAATGCAACTGGTTAAAGAATCAACAAAACCTAATTACAGAAAATTACCACTCCCTCATAGACATTCTAATCACCTCTGACCACTCTAACACCTCCATTAGCATACATCCCCCCAGACTCAGTGGCCCCTGATTCATAACATTTCAGATTATAAAATTTTGCAACCACCCAACCAATCTAATGTAGTCTAATTCTGATAAAAATCCCCAGCTAATCTGTCAAAACTACTGTCTTATCTCTCTACCATTGGCTGGTTTTCTCCTTTCTCTTTAAAACACATAATTCCCTCTCATCACTAGGCTCTTCAAACAAACTAAAAATTATTGGTTCCACGAAGAGCAAAAGGCCGCCACTGAAATCTTGCAATGAAGCAAGGCACAAAACCAACCTTAGTCCTCTAATCAGAGATCTCCACACATCTCAATGCAATGTTAGCAAATAGGCAATTTGTAGACATAAAGCCAAATGCATGACTTCAAAGCAAACTCACCTTCTGAATGTTCACATAAACAACCCCACAGGTGGGACCCCAACTAAAAACCTCTCTACCAACCACTACTTCCCTTCTCACATTAGCAGTCTATCATCTACTGACTATCTGAAGGAATTTATCAATTCCCTACCCCTTCTCAACCAAACATCTCCAGAAATGATCCATCACCTGCCCAGAATGCATTGCAATATTTTACCTTGCTAGATTTCTTCTAAGCAAATATTTATCTTACTAGAACAACATCCACTAGACTCACCCATTGTGGGTAAAGAGGGCCTACATTTCTTATGCTACTGCAGAGATTACATAGCAACTGCACTAGCCCACATCTACATTGCAACAAATACCATGTCAACAAACCAGAAATCAGCACAAGTCAGGTCCATCTCAAAAGAACCTATGCAAAAAATACTTAACACTTAAGACCAATCTCCATACTCCCTACACTGAGCCAAATCCATGAAAAGCTCATCTATAGCCAACATAGAACTTCCCCTGGAAAAAAAATATTACATGTTGTCTGGTAAGAAGCAAGGGTTTAGTCAAAGAGGAGCACCATGACTGCACTTGGACCCTGACAAATTACATTCAGACCAACATAAAAAGAAGCAACCTAATCGGTGCTGTCTACTTAGACCTAACCAGGCCTCTTGATACAGTCAACCACAGCATTTTAGTGAACTACCTCATAGACATCGACATTAGTCATCACTGTTTTCTGTGGTTCCAGACCTTCCACAATGACAGACCATGTCAAGTCAAAATAAACTATTCTCTGTCCCAAATAGCCTCTACCCCATCAGGTGCTCCACAAGACTCAACCACACACCTCTTCTTCTCACAATCTTTATGAACAAAGTACTTCTAGATTGATATATTTAGCTCCTCCTGTATGACAATGACATGGATGAAATAGTAATGTATAGATCCTGCTATCTGCATCAGGACATCCAAGATCAACTCCAGACAAACCTTTGCAAAATAAACAACTGAGTTGCCAAAAAAAAAAACTCCTACCTCTTGCTCATATATTTGGGACAAATAAGAGGCTTGTATAATGTACATCCTCACTCCACATTAAACATCAATTTAATAACCTTATTGAGACAACAATATCCTTTAGATACTTAGGCATTTAACTTGACTAGTCTCTAAACTTTCAAAAATCACATTAATCAACTCATATCCAAGCCATCAGTTTACTGTTCTGGACTCATAAACCCTCATAAGTTCTCTCCATGCCTGCCAGAACAGCCATAGAAAAGAGCATTTTGCTTGCAGAAGTAGAATACGGATTACCTCTATTTACTTACATGTCAGACGAAAACAGTACTGCCATATAAACCATTTCCAGTATTATCTGCCATTTCATTGTCATCTCCCTTCAAAATTAACATCATTCCCAAACCCTTACACAGGCTAAATGGTTGCCAGTATAAGCCAGAGGCGACCCACTTCTAGGATCCATCCTCTACTAAATACTGCAACAGGACACTCCATGACTTTGCTTACCCCTCTCCGATCATCCCTACTTTTGACCCAATCTTAAACAGTTTATACAGGAACACAGTAAATGTAAACCCAAAACACTGGCCATATCTTAATCTTACCCAAGGATTCACACACATACCTATCCACATGTGGCAGGTCACTGAAACCTCAACTACTGGTCATGGACAAAGCCTCCTTTAACATTACCTGCTGTCTTCTACCTACATTTTTCTATTTATAACGGGCCTAGTCCCCACCATTTACTTGTACATCTTTAGTAATAAGAACAAACATTCCTTAGTTAGTACTTTGCTAGCTTCAGTGTTAAATAGCAGATTGTTATTGTGTCTACCTAATTATTGTATACATGCTTTGATTCTAAATGCAAATTTCATACTAAATGAACATTTAAGGATACTTAAATGACATCCCTCAACAATCTACCTTCAAAACCATTAGGAGTAATAAGAACTTTATTCAGACTAAATTCCAAAAGGAACTTAACTCATGTGATTGGACTGACCTAAAACTACTTTTAAGTGTGTGGTAACAAAGTGGAAGTGTGGGTAACAAAGCTAAGGGATACATACAAAGAATATACAAACTTCACACGGGCTATAGCAAAAAGTCATAACTATAACTAGTGATCTACTATGTAGCCCAATCCAGAATTCAGAATTCTAAGATTGTAATATACAGCTGAGGTTTCAGTTCATTAGGTGTGATCTGTGATGCTTGTAGAAGCAGTAGGATCATTCTACACCACAGTCCACTCAAGTAGATAGGGTGCTAATGTACTGCTGTTTAGGCAATGCAGACTGGCAACTAAAACAGTATAAATAGTGAAATGTTGCAAATGATAAAAATGACAAAAGTTGTTAACAGAGCAGTGGCCTTAAGAAAAACATATGCAGATTACACTCATTACACACATTGTTCTTGGTTAAAAGTTGAAAAACAGTATATATTACATATAAAGTGTTACTTGTCAGTTTAGTAGGATAGCATTCCACAATGTGTTTTGTAAAATAAGGAACTTGCTGCCTTTTCCTGGGGAATACCTAAAATCAGAAGCATGCCATTATGACCTCTGATCTTGTTTTAATGTTTAGGAATTTTGTGAATTTTTTTTATTATTAAACTTGTCTTTTTTCACAAGATAACACAAACAAGCATACCTATATGATCTGTGATTCGATAGACATCAGATTACTTTCTTTTAGACTTAGTGTACTTAAATTAGAAAGGGAATGTGTTGTTAGAAGTGCAGTAATGGAAGCAATTTAGAGCTTTTTCATGGAATACTGACTTCATATTCATTGTTTTTTGCACATGCTAAACTTATACGTCATGATCTTGATTTCCTGTGATATTATTGGAAATGCATTATCATTACTTCACTGGAGCATAGACTGACAATAAGGGCAATCATAGTCACTTTTTATCATAATCAGGGTGTTGTGAAACCAATACATTTGAAGTATTACCCTACATTTCCTGTTCAAATAGCAGAATGAATACAATTATGACGTGTTCTCAAATCTAGAAAGTCATGTTTATTTAAGATTCAAATAGCTTCATGAAGGCAATTTCAAAATAACATTTGAGCTTCAGAGACCATTTGTTCTTAAATCAAGTCTTATACAAGGAGTGAGATGAGTGCTTTGCTGAAGCATTTTTTTAGAATGCAATAAGAAGCTATAATTTCATAGACAACAAAATGTAATCAAACAGAGCAGGACAGTGAGGTCAAAGAGGTATGACAATGTAAGGCAAAGCAAATTGCAAATAAGGTATGGGACAAAGCTCAGGCAAATGTAACGAAGAAATCTACAAATAAGTCATATGTATATGTACACTAAAGCTCATGTTGCAAACGTGACTTTGAAAGAGAACAGGTTACAAAGATCTTCACACTAAAAAGGGAAGACGTCATGAATGGGATATGATAAAACATAAATGCATAGAACTGTAAATAAACACTCCCCTGGATTTACGATAGCTTGCACGGCGTGCAAGAAGAGTGTAGGAGATCACGCCGGCAATATGTCTGCCGTGCGATCCAGGTAGCCAGCAGGGGCGTGCACGAGAGCTGCTAAAGCTACTCTTGCATGGACAGTGTCATGGTATGCAAATGACCTCAATTACTGGTGAAAGCCATGCAAATGAGGTAAATTAGCGATCCAGGAAACACTAACCTGTCTGTGGAAGATTAGTGTTAGCTGCAGAAATGTACTCCATTGGTAACGGAGTACATTTCGGAAAATAGCCAAACGGAGCTATGACAGCTCCAAATAAAGGATGCATACAGTTGAGGAAGCATGCCAATGGCCAAATATAAGGCCATTGGCATTATATAATGTTTAAAAATATAACAATTTAACTTGTTTTTCCCCAATCTCTGATGTTTAAGCATAGGGCAGCACCGCACAAACGTGCGGTGCTTATAAAAACAAGGAAATAATTAAAAAAAAGCCAAAAATAGGCATTTTCACTAAAAAGCTTATTCTGCCATGCAGGTGAATGGCAGGCTGATGACAATATGGCCACTGAGTAGTGGTTGCTAAGGGGGGGAAGCTCAGTGTGAGAGATGTAACCATGCATTACTAGGCAATTCTATGCAAATGAGGATAAGGATAGTGAATCCCAATTTTCCCCAGCATGTGAGGCATGTCCCAAGAGTGTAAGAGTAGGAGTAGGTGAGTAGAAGAGTAAAATATAGGTGACATCATGAGGGGGTGTATCAGACAGGCTGTAAGCTAATTGGAGCACAGTGGCTTGTGTTTGCTTTGAGTTGCTCAGGATTGCAAGAGGCATGCCTACAGCTGTCCTATTTGAAAACCTCACACCAAAGGTGCACACTGTTAAAAGATAGGAAACTCCTTGCAAACATGCACACAGTGTGTGCACATGTGTGTTTGTATGCGTTTGTGCTCATTTGCGCGGCGCTGCCTTGGGCGGAAACATAAAGGCAAAAGGAAAGAAAAGAAGTAGTAGGAAGTTAACCAAGGAGAACTAGCAGAGCCGCCAGGTGAAATATATCAGAATCAGCCAATTACACAGGCAGCAGACTAGCCCAGCCCAGCCCAGCACTTTAAACTCTGCAAACACCATACCCCCCTGTTTTTCTCAAGAACTCTGCAACATTGCAGTGTACAAAGAGGGAAAGCTTAAAAAGCTTAAGTCAAACAAAATGTTCGGGGCTGCTCTTGCTATCATAAACCAACATGTGCAAGGTACTGAGGGTGGTGACATTGTGAATGCTGCTGAGCAACCCACAGTGAGGAGATGGAGAAGATTGTACAGACCCAGGGTAACTTACCAGGGGCTACATGAGCTGGAGATAGTGGAGTGATATAGGGTGGACAGAGACCTGCTACAGCAAATTGTTGAGCTTTGCCTGCCACGCCTCACAGACAGAACCAACAGAGAGGAACCCATCCTAGTGGATACCAAGGTATGTGTAGGCCTAAGAATACTAGCTACAGGTACCTTCCAAAGACCAACTGGTGATATGATGGGGATTACAAAGGCATCAGCATCCAGGGTATTCCACCAGTTCCTGGATGCCATGTCAGGACATGTCGGTGACCACGTATATTTCCCCAATTCCCGTGAGGCATTGGCCACCAAATAGCAGAATACACTGAGGCAGTGGGTGTAATACACTGCAAGCACATACACATCAAAGCACCACCCAGTGAGCAGGGTAGGGTCTACATCAACCGCAAGGGCTTCCCCTCAATCAAATGCCAGTTTGTGTGCAATGCCCAGGGCATAATAATGAATGTGTGTGCTGGATGCCCTGGAAGCTATCATGGTTCCCACATTTGGCATCTGGCCCAGCTGTACCAGAGATTTGCAAATGGGGACATCCCTGAGGGTCAACTAGTGGGGGATGCTGGATATTCACTGGAGCCGTGGCTGATGACACTCATCAGAAATGCACAGACACTTGAACAAGAACTCATAATGAGGCACACGCACAAAGAAGAAACATAATTGAGCATGTGTTTGGGATGCTCAAGTCACGGTTCTGGTGCCTGGACACATATGGTGGAGCCTTGCAGTACTCACCAACTACATGTACCCAAATTGTTATGGTATGTGCCATGCTACACAATATGACAGAAACAGCTGCAGCAGGAACAGCATGGGCCAGGGCCAAACAGTCACTCACCATTGCCAAGGCCTGCACAGGCACAGTGTGACTCGGAGGAGGAACAACCTGAGCCTGCCCCAGTAGGCAGAAGGAGGTGTGCCCAGTAGTGGCAAAGAGGCAACACATAGCACATACACTGACTCAGTAGGAACCCTGGAAATGACACCTCTCTCTGACTCGCACATACAGTAAAAGGGATGCCTAACTTGACACTACCTATTTTCAAGCATGTATAGGGAGTGTACTATGTGCATCCGAAATAGGTAGCCCTGCAACACCACCTGAGGCATGAGTGCCCTATTTTAAGCAATATAAAACACTGCTAAATACATTTTACCAGTACTGAAAATATTTAAATACAATTAGGCATAGCTACGCACCACGCTAACCAGTGCAACGTCGGGCAATGTCGGGCAAAGTTGGGCAACGTTAGGCAAAGTCGAGCAAAGTCGGGTAAACACGCTTACACCTGCTTTACTGTTCCTTAACCAGTCAGGTCTGCCCAGCAGGAAAATAAAAAGCAGTGACAGGGCTCGAAATCAGGATAATGTGCACTATAGTCACAGTACTGAACCACTAAGCCATGACAACAATTCACTAGCACAGACACAACTTAAGTCACTCACACATACCAGTTGGGGGGGGTCACATACCTAACAGTCACAGCCAGCAGGACAATTGTAGACAAATGCAAACACAAACAAATGCTGTATCATGCCCTCTGAAGAGGCATATGAGTAACCTCCCCCCAGGCCTATGCAGACAGATAACAGCAGGCCAGGCAGTGTGATGTGGGTTGGGTAGGCTATGAAGTCACAAACTAATATGCATGTAATTGGAAGCTAAGGTCTGTAGTACAGTGGTATGCCTCAAGCCAGTATGATAGGCAACAGTACAGACTGAAATGGAGTACCTGACATAGCAGTGCAGGCCTAGCAAATGTGTATAAGTGTCAGGTGTACCCCTCATCCTATGCACACCTACAGAAACAATCAGGTGTGCCCCCCCGGGTAGAAATGTCTAAATAATAGCTGTCCCCCCTGTATGTAGAAATGTTGATAAGTCTATGCAAATTGACTCATGGAAGCCCTGCAGGCACAGTGTGCTTCCTGTCGATGTGCAACACTAAGGTGAGCCCTGAAGTAAAAACCAACTTGAATTTTCACACACATATATAGTATATGTATGCCCATAGTGGGCATGCTCACACACTTAAACAAATTTAGCAAATTTTAGTCAACAACATACTGAAAGGTCATACTGGGCATGCTCACACACTTAAACAAATGGCATGCTCACACACGTAGGCCATGTCTGAGCACAGCAGTGGGCCACACATATCTGGCAGTTGCAGTTCTTACTCTAGACACATGTCACTATTCACCAATCCTGCCTTGCACACACAGTGATATGAAAACAGACCCATATAATATATTAGACCCATGTTATAATCAAACTATGTAATACAAGTACTTGAGTTGTTCAAAGAAAGTGAAAATCCAAAGAAGATCAATAAATCTCCCATCAGTATCATCAAGAAACAATGAGCACTCCTAACATTATCCAAGCCATGTTCTGCCAAAAATATTGCCAAAGAGTCCATAGAGAATCATGAAGCTTTCTTTAGCTATGTCATAAATATCAATGTAAACTCATATATGTTCTGAGTCAGTGCAAAGTGTAAATGAATACATGTACATGACTGACATTGCCAACATCTTGTCAGACAGGTTCATACATATTTACCCCCCTCTCACTGGCAAAAGGGCCCATTACCATACCTGGAGATTGTGAAAACCCAGAAATCACATATACAATGATTAAACAGCTCTATCCAAACCTAAAAACACGGTATCTAGGGGATGACATGGTGTCCCTGGCTGTGTTATATGTGAACTCTAAAACAAACACATCCTGCACCTGAACAGTCTGTTGAGAATCACCCTCTGTACAGGATATGAAACTGTTGAATGGGTTACAGCAACGTTTGGCACACTCCACAAGTGTTGGTGCACAACAGACCATGGGAACTATTGTCTTATAAGCCTAATAAGCTGGATCTGCAAGGCCATGGAGTCCATTATTATGGAACTCATAAACAGAGCTATTGGGAGCCTACAAACACCCAACCCTACCCATTTTGGTTTGGTCATGGTCAGCTCATGGTCACTAAACCTGCTAGACAGTTTTCAAGGCAGTTACCCAGGACATACATCATTGAAATGAGCTCCACATGATCTACATAGACCTTGGAAAGCCCTTTTCCAACATCCCACACATATGTCTTGTCCACAAAGTCAACAACCTGTGGATAAACATGTATGTCATCTGATGGATTGCCAACTGGGGCACAGATAGATCACACAAGGTAAGAATTGTGGTATCCCTGTTGGACTGTAATCTTCACAACAATAAATAGAGCATGTTGGAGGGACACATTACTAACTCACAGACTTCCCTTGCTTTGGAACAGGCTCCCAACCTACATTAAGCTGAGTCCCTCACTGACACTCTTCCAGAGGAGCCTTGATGAGTGTATGTGAAACAGAACTGTCACACCATGGTTCACTTCATTAGCTCTACTACACAGAGGCATAGGGAACTAACCCCATGTGTGGTAAGAGCTACACACTCTGGCCATACTAATATATGCCTTCAGGCAGATAGCCTATTACCTACCTATGTACCTATATATGTAGGGGGAACACAGTATAATAAGCCAAAGATGGATGGGCAGAAATGTGTGTAAGAGGGTGACCATGACAGGGAGCCATCCAGGACTGTCCCACCTAGCACACATCCCAGTGGCACAAAAGACATGAGGTGCACATCTCACACACTGTACATAATAGCCACCAGTATCTGTAAGTTTACAATGTATGTGGTGCATGTGCCTGCTGTACAACATGACTGTACAATGGAGTACACATTTACTATCTGTAGACATGTACCTGTCAGATAGGTTCATAGGTATGTAGTAGACTATATTCACGAGGGCATATATTAGCCTAGGCAAGTTGTGCAGCTTTCGCCACCCCATTGGTTCGTCTCCTAAGTCCTAGTTCTAATAGTTAGTACCCTAAGCCCCTTTCTAGTGGGGCTGCTGATGTGATGACTGGCGTGAATTGTCTGTTTCCCATCTACTCATCAAGGTTCCTATTGAAGAGTGTCAGCAATGGCCTCTGTCTGATGTACTTTGGGACTCTGTTCCACAGTAAAGCAAGTCTCTGGGATGGTACTCTATCCCACCAGCATGTTGTATTCATTGTTGTGATGAGGTTCATATCCCTGGAGTGTGTAGTGTGACTCAATTTTGTTATCCTTAGATGGAGCATGTTCAACAGTTATGTGTTGGACGTGACTCTGTATGTTAGGCAGAGTGTGCCACTGAGTAGGTGGTACACAACGGAGAACAGATTTAGTTTTAACAGTTGCGTTGCATAACACAACTGTTTGAGGCCAGTAATCCTCTTGGTGAGGTACCTCTGTGGTCTCTCCAGCTGCTGGATATGCTTAGTCGAGTACATCCAAAATGGTGCTTTGTACTCAATGATGGGTCTGATGACTTAAGAGTAGAGGGCCACCACTACCTCTTTTGATCCTGATGCAAACCATTTGTTGATTAGGTGGGCCACATAGGATTTCCTAATCACTTTGGCAACATGGTTGTCAAACGAAAGATGACTATCTACTTGTGTCCCCAGATCCCTTATTACCTTGTCAGTTTTTAGGGGGTAACACCTATGTGGTAGTTTGTGGGTACTTTGTTTTCCTCAAAGGGGATTACTATGCATTCTTTCACATTGAGCTTGAGGCCATGATTCTGACACCACACATCTGTCTCATAGAGTCCCTTCTGGAGAATATTTGTGTCATCCAGGAACTCAATTATGGCAAACACTTTACAGTTTCCAGCAAACTTAGTCAACCACAACCCTTCTGTGTTGGCATGTACTTCTGAGAAGTATAAACCAAACAGGAGGGGTCCCAGGACTGAACCCTGGGGGACACCAGTTGTTACCAGTTTAGAGTCTGACATGTAGCCAGCAACTCTTAATTTGTGGGATCTATCTGTGAGCCAGTTTGCAATCCATCTTGTGATGTATAGATTTATGCCAGGTTGGTGAGTTCATCTATGATACCTGACTGGGGAATGGTGTCAAAGGCCTTAGCGAGGTATAGGTAGGCTGTGTGGAGCTCCTTTCAATCATCTGTAGCTTGGGTAACTGTCTCAAAGGAATCCACCCAGTTCAGGAGGCATGATCTGCATTTGACGAAGCCAAACTGGGTGTGTTCAACTTTGTGAAGGTTAGCAATGTCTTTATTGTTGACTTCCATTATGATTGGCTCTATTGCCTTGCAGATCAGACTGGTCAGACTCATAGAGCGGGAATGCCAAGGGTCTTTTGTGGCCCCATCCTTGTGGAGTGGGAAGAATGTTGCTGTGCAACATTCTATGGGTACATATCCTGTAGAGAGGATGTAGAGAGAGGTGTAGGTATCCTTGATGAATATGGATACATCCCCACCCTATGTGCTATGATCCAGGTTCTGATGCTGGAAGGTATGGAATGAGTAGTATCCTGGTAGTGCTGGTGTGCTCTCTGGAGCCTTGAACTAGGTTTCTGTTACTGCACAGATATCAATATTCTCCAAACTGAGAAGTGCCTCAAGTGTGTGCATTTGGAGGCTGAGACTTCTGGCAATGAGTAGCATTTAGCTCACTTTGTGGTTATTTGTGTTGGTTACGGGATTTGGTTTGTCCTGAGTGACCGGTGTTCCACACCTGAAGTCAACACCTCATTTTTCCGATCTGACCATAAGCTAATTACCCTACATATCCACATTCTGCCCCCACCCCCCATTAAGGAAACCATGTTAAAAAATTTCTCAAAAGCCAACTTCATGCCTCCTAAGACAGAAGTAGTGAACTTCATGACATGCATGCAGATAGACAATACAGTTATGACTACTGAATCCTACACAATTGCACTTTATAAGCACTTACATGAGTGCATGGATCATGCTATCCCAAACAGAACCAAGACACTATCCTCCAAAAAAAGGAAGCCAATCTGGTGGTCCCCTGCCATAAACAAACTGTACAACAGAAGGAAGAAACTGTTGCAAAAGAGAGCAAAATCCCATGAGTGGAGGAGCTCCCTGGTCAGCCTCAGTAAGAAGCTGTGATCCCTGATAAAATCCTCCAAAGCCAGTTATAAAAACAAAATCGCCACTGATTCTAAAGACAACCACAAAGCATTCTATAGCTATGTCAAGAATCTCAATGGCAACACTCAGATCTGCTCTGAGTTACAGCACAATGGCACTAAATATACAGACCCAACTGATATTGCCAACATCCTGGCAGATAGGTGCAGTGCTAACTTTACCCCCCCTCTCACCCATTAAAGAGCCCATCTCTATACTGGAAGAATGCAAAGTTCCTGTAATCATGGCTGCACAGGTAAAAAACACACTCTCCAAAGCCAGGAACACAGCATCCATGGGACCAGACAAAATCCCAGGCTGCGTTCAACATGAACTACAGAACGAACTGGCACCACACCTAAGTACCATGCTCAATCATAGCCTCACCTCAGGCTTTGTGCCTGCTGAATGGTGCACAGTGACAGTTATCCCACTACACAAGGGGGGAGCCACCACGGACCCCAGGAACTAGCACCCCATTAGCCTGATGAGCCTGGTCTGCAAGGCCATTGAACGTATCATCATGGAACTTATAAACAAAGACATTAGTAATCTCCAAACTCTGGACCCCAACCAGTTCGGGTTTGTAAAAGGCAGATCATGTCTCCTAAACCTGATAGACTTCTTTGAAGCAGTAATCAAAGCTGTAGACAAGGGTAAGGTGGTTCACACAGCCTATCTAGATCTTGCCAAGGCTTTTGGCACCATCCCCCACTCTGGAATTATAGATAAACTCACTAAACTAGGTATAAATCCCTATGTCACAAGATGGGTTGCCAACTGGCTTACTGACAGAACCCACACTGTGAAAGTAGCAGACTCCAAATCTGACTTCAGACCACTGACAAGTGGAGTACCACAGGGTTCAGTCCTGGGTCCTGTCCTGTTTGGTATCTACTTCTCTGAAGTACAGGCTGACACAGAAGGTCTTTGGCTAATGAAGTTCACAGATGACTGCAAACTAGGAGCCATAATTGAAACTACTAATGATGTGGACATCCTACAAAAGGGCCTCACTGAGACAGATGCCTGGTGTCAAAGCCATGGCCTCAAGCTCAATGCCAAAAAGTGCATTGTCATCCCCTTTGGTAAAAACTATGTACCCATGAACTACAACATAGGAGATAGTATGCTTAACACTGAAAGTGTGATAAGAGACCTTGAGACACAGGTGGACAGTAGTCTCTCCTTTGATAATCACATCGCCACAGTAGTAAGGCAATCCTTTTATGTGGCACACCTCATAACAAAAGGTTTCTCATGCAGAAAAAAAGAGGTCATTGTTCCCCTCTAATCATCACTCATTAGATCCATTATAGAGTACAATGCCCCTTTTGGTATTTACCTCACAAGACATCTACAACAACTGGAAAGGCCGCAGAAATACTTCACAAAGAGGATTATCAGCCTCAAACACGTGCCCTATACAGACCATTTAAAATAACTCCAGCTTTACTCCGTCGCATATCGCCTACTCAGAGCTGATCTCTGTCTAACATACAAAGCTATGTCAAACCCAGAGCTGTTGGACATGCTCCACTTAAAGAAATCCCAATTCCTCCGAGCTACATGCTCTAGGGACCTAAACCTTGTCACCACAATAAACAGAACATGCTGGAGGGATATATTCCTGTCCCAGAGACTTCCCATACTCTGGAATAAACTACCTATCTATATCAAACAAAGCTACTCATTAGCACGCTTCAAGAAAAATCTTGATGATTGGATGGGAAATAGGAAATTCACCCCGGGGATCACTTCTGTGTCTCTGCTTGATAATGGCACAGAAAAAGAAATTTCTTGAGTGGCAAAAGCCAGGGTACCTTTTTGGCTGGGCTTGTATAAGCCCCAGGGCCAATAGCCTAGTACCTACCTATGAACCTATGTACCTTTGAGCCTTGCCTAAAAAAGGTAATATGGGGACAGGAAGAGCCTTGGCCAGTATTCAGAAGCATAGGGTCAACAGGTGCAAACCATATCTAGCAAAGCAACAAGGCTTGTACCTCATGTCATCACAGGCAGACAAAGATTGGATCCCCTTTGAATGACACCAGAAGCTCAGCCAATTGTTGATGTTTATCATCTTTCTGTTATATTGCAGTATCATGTAGGTGAAGGTAAGATGCTACTCAAGGTCAGGGTCATACCAGCCTGGGCTACATGATCATAGAGCTACTATATGTCTCTTGTCATGTTGTCCTTGAAGGTATGTCTCAGATCATTCACACTGACATGTACAAAGAACACATCATATATGTACCTGTTCTGAAGTGATGTAAGTGCTTGTGTTATGTGGTGGATCATAGCACCTGACAGAAAACTGACAGTAACCTTCCCCTTGTCCAGCCGAGTGAGTGAAATATCTGTGTGCCTGACTATGGAGTCACCTATTACTAGTGTGTTGGGTATGTTATTTTGCCTTAGGGCCTGTTGTGAGGCACACTGCTTTGGTGTATTATGTGTTTTCTGGCGTGTGCTTGGAGGTGCATGTTGCTTGCTTGTCTGCTTAGGAGGACACTCTCTCTTTTTCAGATTAATATTTGTATTCCCCGAGTATGGTAATGTGTATTTATGTGTGTGGTTTGCTGGTGCTTATATTGTAGGTCTATGTGAGACTGTTGGTGTTGTGGTTGTATGACCCTACTCCTCTTGACTGTATTGTCCTGTATTGGGTTGACAGAGCTTGGCCACCAGTTGACCCTGTGTGTGCCAGCATGTGGTACATCAACCCCTATATGATATGGTCATGGCCTATGCATACAATACACTCACAATGCACCTAGTATGATAAGCCTGCTGAGGTTAGCAAATGTGAAAAAAACCTTTGGGCAAACTGTCAGCAAGTAATGTATGTATTGCACCCTGTAACTCTTTATTGTTTGCTAAGAGTAAAGATGCACTTAGTTTGGATTAAGAACCCCACACTTGCCAACTATGGTTGTGTGTGTCTGTCTCTCCCTGGGGAGAGAGCAACCTTTTTGGAGACTACTCACACCCCTTAAAAGTGGTATACTCATCTTTGTCAAGTTTGATGATGTCACCATCCTACAAATATACCTGTGGAAAGGTACGATCCCAGTAAGGCGTATAGTGTGTCGTGTAAATGCATACTGCTGTAGTATCATAATGTAGTTAGGTAGGGGTTTGAATCCTGCACTTGCTAACTGTGTGAGTGTGCATGTCTCCTTGGGAAGGAGTAACCTTTTTGGAGACTACTCACATCCCCTAAAAGTGGTATACTCATCTTTGTCAAGTCTGATGATGTCACCATCCTATAAATATACCTGTGGGAAGGTGAAATCCCAGTGCTGTGTATAACACATCATGTAAATGCATACTGCTGTAGTATCTTAATGTAGTTAGGAAGGAGTTTGCATCTCATACTTGCTAAATGTGTGTGTGTTCCAGGTGTCTGAGAGTGTGTGATACCATAGGTCAATGTGGAGTGGGTTTTGATTTTTCTAGTGTATGACATATCACAATGACAACTGTATGTGCATTATACATGAAAGGTAGCTGTGGGGGCAAAGCCATATACATACATGTGACCTCAATTATTTCATAAGTGGATACTCTGCTTTCTCCATGAAAGCATCTGTTATCTTTGCCAGAGCGCTTTCCAGACCTTAGGTCACTTCTGTATGGTTGTGACAAGCTTAGCCACTGCAGTGATCCCTGGGCTACGTCTTCTGTTTCACATCCACTCATCACAGTTTCTATTGAAGAGTGTGAGTGAGGGTTTATGCTTGAGGTATATTTGAATCCTATTCCAAAGCAAGCAAAGTTTGGCAAAGATGACTAATCATTATAGGTGTGCAACAACCTCTGTGGATCTGCATGCAAACCCTTTATTGCTTAAGTGCTCCACAGAGGGATTTCCAAAACCCTTTGGTAATGTGATTGTCAAAGGAGAAATGACTAAACACATGGCTCTATGTATACATTAGTACCTGTTCCACATTTTGGTGGCTACTACCTATGTGGTACTCTGGGGATACTTTGTTTTGTAAAAGTGGATAACTACACTTTCTTTGGCTTATAGCTTTACACCATAAGTTTGACACCAGGTATCTGTCTCTATGATACCCTTTTGGAGGATGTGTGTGTCATCTGGAGAATAAAGTATAGCCCACAGTATGCATTTTCATCAAATGAGGGCAGACATATCCCTACTGTGTTTTCTTGTACCTAAGAAAGCTATATGCCAAACAGGAGTCATCCTAGGACTGAATGCAGGTGAATACCACTTGTTACTGGCATAGAATAGTACATGGAGGCTGTAAATGTTACTGTGTGTCCTACATCTGTGCATCAGTTGTCAATCCATCATCTCACAATCTTTTATGTCAGTCAGTTGAGGTTATGTATAATACCAGAATGTGAGATGGGTATGAATTGCTGATGAGCTATAGCTTGGCTGTGTGGACCTCACTTCCCTCACCTATAGCCTTGTTAATTGGCTTGAAGTCTACTAGGTGTAGGAGCCATGATCTGGCCTTTAGGGAACCTAAGTGGGTATGGTGCAGTGTTTGCAGGTTCATAATATCTCTGTTAATGAGTTCCATAATGCTGTGCTCCATAGCCTTCCAGATAATATTTGTCTAGCTTATAGGGTGAGGGTTTCCATGATCTGTTGTAGTTCTACTATTAATCAATTTATGTTAACATTTGCACTGGGTGTGACGAGGGTGGACAGGATTAGGAATAAGTATATTAGAGGGTCAGCCCAGGTTTGAAGGTTAGTAGACCAAGACAGATAGGCAGGATTAAGTTGGTTTGCACATGTGCTGAGGAGGAATGCAGAGTATATTGTGAAATAGATGCTAAGGATGCAGCCGCCAGGTAACAGGAAAAGAGGAATGCCTAAGATGAGGTTTATGACTGTGGTGAGAGAGGATATGCATGTGGATGGTGTGATAGCACAAGATGCAGAGGTCACGAAGAAATGGAAACAGATGATCTACTGTGGTGACCCCTAATGGGAGCATCCGAAAGGAGAAGAAGAAGAAGACGTTGTAGCTCAACCCTTGTGGACTGTGAACACCAATACCCTGCATCCTTCCACAAGTATGTAACCTATATAGAGGCTGCATCTGGACAGAGTGTTTAGGTGAGTGGTGACGTCATGTGTCAGCTTGTGTATGACACAGCCAGGGACACTGTCCAGTACCATTGCCACTGTGGTTTGGACTTTGGTAAAGAGATGTTTTAACTAGAGTGTCTGTGAATCATCAGGTTTTACATTCTGCAGGTCTGGAAATGTGGCCCTTGTGTAATGACAGGGTGGTGAAATACCCATTCAAACTGTCTGACAAGAAATTGGTAATGTCAGTCAGATAAGTGTACTTTGTGACCATTTCTTTTAACTGTGACCCAATCTGAGATTTCCCGTATAGATTATAAACAACACTAAAGAAAGCTTTAGTGTTGACTTTGGAATCCTTGCCATTTTGTATTTTGAAGCTTGCCTTGTATGTTTAAATGAGGGCTTGTATTTTCCCAATGATACTGACCAGAGAAGTTATCCCTTCTTGGTATGTAACTCTTTTTTGTTACAACTTCACACCTTCTATTATCTATTTAGTTTATGGCAGGGGTCCATGAGACTAATGCACTTTTACTGCATAAGTGAGAATTTTTTGTGTTTGTGATAGCACGGTCCATGCAACCCTGTAGGTGAACAGTGTGCATTACTAAAGGATTATGCAGCTGGGACAGTGTTAACCTTAGTAATGCAAACCAATGACAGATAGAAACAACAGCATCACCCACAGCACAGTGTCAACCCATGTCATACACACACATGCATACTCAAGTTCCAAAATGGGTGTAGTACAATGCATACTGGCCACCAATAGAAACTATGGAATGTTAACACGGGCCAATACAGGGCATGTCACCCTGCCCATGTGTCCAATATGCATGTACATGGAGACAGTTCACCTCCACCATGTTCAAAAATGGACACCTGCAAATGTGTGTTGCACACACCCCACACTTACTGTCCACTGTATAATGCATGCTGACACAACTACACATATCAGCCAAGTGGCACATGGGCAAACAAAACACAATTGGAATAAACACTTGTGAAAACAATACAACATTGCTGATTACAGCTTTAATGCATCATGTCTGCTCAGCTACAGCTTCAAGGATATCATTACACTTTACTGCTGACAACATGCTACACATCCGACCATTGCTATACTTTATTAAAGTCACCCTGTGCATCAGCACCATGTTAGCCTGTTCCTGCATCAGTGTTACAGATGACAGGAGGTGGCACAGGTTTTATCATATGCACAGGGTGTGTTGTTGGTTTGCCAGAGGCCTACACTGAGCCAGACAATCGACATGTGTGTGTGTGTGAGGGCCATGAGTACTGTTATGGGCCAATGTTGATGTCATGTGTGCGGGTATGTGTTTGCCCTAGGTTTCTGGTTTATGTGTGTGTGTCTGCATGCACACAGTTCCACCATGTGGCTGCCATATACAGGAATTTCGTAAAAAAGCCTGTGAGAACACCTATAAGTGCCAAAGCAATAGCCGAGAACAAACTCTAGTGTTGCTGATATAAATTAGTACACTGAAGTTTTATTGTAAAACACAAAAATCAAGATGAATGTAGATACAAGAATTTAGCGCTTTCACCCACAATATCAGGGCTTCATCAGAACTCATAACACAAATTGATGTCAGCACTTAAATAACTTTTTTCGCGCCAAAAAGAAACTCAAATCTTTAAAGTGACACAACATACAAATAAATTACTACTATACTGCTAATATAAATACTGAATCTATACAAGTAAAACAAATAAAACACATAACTCTTCATCATTATACTCTGTTGCTGGGATAAAAAATAATTATATACTAAAAACTTCCTAAGTAAGAATTTGCTTGAATAAAAAATACGTTGATAATACTTACATTAATTGTATATGTAAGTACAGAATTTAATGTCAGAAATACTGAAACCATCTTATTTATAATATTTATAGTAAAATGTGATATGCAGTATATAATATATGATGTATTACCTAAATTATGAATTTATGTATGGTATATTAATTTTTTTTCTTAAAATTAATAATTTTTATGGTAAATGACTTGATATGAATATTATGAAAAATAACTTACTAAAATGTTAAAAAACTGAAAATTGTGAAATACTAAAATGTACTAAAATTATGTACACTTCCAATACAATTGTTTGTGTATGTTTAAACTTATTACAAATGTTTGTTAGTTATTGTTAGTTCTTATACTTAACAATGGTTTAATAGATATATGGTCATTTAGACCCGGAGGGGCGGTGGCATCAAGATAAATTTGCCACCAAACCTCTCTATAGCTTAATAAACTTTTTACATTTCCACCCTTCGGGTCTGTTTTGACCATTTCCAATATAATGAATTTAAAATAATGGTCTTCCCCTTCATTAAAAATGTGCCTGTAAAGTGCGTTATTCTTGTCCTTCGTCTTTATGCTGTACATATGATCATAGATTCTTTTCTTAAGATGTCTCTCAGTTTTACCAATGTAGAAACTATGACATTTTTGGCAAATGCTTAAACAGATAACTAGCTTACTGTTACAATTGCCTAACTTACTTATAATACATCTTCTTAACTCATTTTTTAGAAAAATCTTCATCTCGTCAGCCATATATTTGCACTGATTGCAGGTATCACATTTTAAACTCCTACCTATAGCTAACTTCTTATCAGTCTTCACATCTTTTTTATTGTTATTGACTATCATCTGTTTAATATTGGTCCCCATTTTAAAAATAAAATTGGGTTTTCTACCAATAACCTTGTTAATTTGGACATCATTAAAAATTACATTCCAAAATTCACTTATAATTTTTTTAACATAACTAACTGCCATGTTATATTGAAGAACACAAGATTTTTGAAAGTTATTGTTATTAGTGGATTTTATATTCCTCTTAATTTGTACTGTATTTATATCTTGTGCTAATAATCTGAATTTGCTACCTAATAAACGTTGATATCTAGTATCACGTAAATTTAGAATATATTTTATAGTCGTGTCCATCATATTACTAGGATATCCTCTTTGTAAAAATAGCTTCTTAACATACTCTAATTCTACCCTTAAGTCGTCATCGTCTGAGGTCATACGTGCTAGTCGCACGCATTGACCTTTAAATACATTATTTTTTAACTTCTCAGGATGACAACTCGTATAATGCAAATAACTGTTCGAAAATGTATCTTTTCTATGAATAGTCGAAGAAAGTTGATGTGCTTCATATTTTATTAGAGTATCCAAATAGGGTACCCCTATGTTATTGTAAGAATAGGCAAATCTTAAATACTCACTACTAGTATTGAGAAATTGAATAAACAACTCTAATGTTTTCGTATCAGCCCCCCATATAATATAAATATCGTCTAAAAATCTCGAATAATATTTTATATATTGATAAAATTCACTCTCAAATAAAGATGTGTCTTCCCAGTTTAGCATCACCAAGTTAGCATAGATTGGGGCACATGCAGCTCCCATCGCTACACCTCGTATCTGTTTAAAAAGTTCTCCTTCAAAATAAATGAAGTTATTGTCAAGAACTATTGACATCATCTCTTGTAATAAACAAGTAGCGTCCCAATCCATTCCAGAATGTTTCTTAATGCTATTACTAAAAGCTTCAACTCCATCATCTCTTGGGATGCAAGAGAAGAGATCTATTACATCTATAGTTAAAAATATAACATTTTCAAAATCTCTATCTATTGGAAAATTCTTTAAAAAAATCCAAGAATCTTTTATCATATGTGGCACTTTTTCATATATGAATTTTAATTTTGAATCAATATATCTTCCTATAGGAAAAGTTTTTGAATAACTTCCTGAGACTATTGGTCTAAATGGTAGGTTACATTTGTCCTTATGCATCTTAGGTATACCCACAAAAGAAGCTAGTTTAGGATATTGAACCTTTAAAAAATTATATTCATCATTAGTAATTCTTCCTTCAATATGAGATTCCTCTATATAAGAATCAATCCTATGATATGCTATATTAAGTTCGTTAGTTGAAATAGGAATATAATTACCAGAATGATGTAAAATATCATACATTTTCATAATTTATCTAAAAAAAGGGAAGGAAACAATATACACAGCCATATCGATACGGGAACCAGAATTACACAAGAAACAACAGGGACTGAATAATGAACAGGAATTCATGATGAGCCAGGATACTAACAACATGGAAAAAGGGATAATGGTAAATGACAATGTATATACCTTTGATAATTTTAACATTTTTAATTATACAGAATTAAATATAGAAAAGAAGCATTTTAATTTGTTTAGTAAAGGAATGAAATACATTCCAAATCCAAAATTTGACTTAGTGGATACTATTATTGAATTTAAAAAATATGTTAGGAAACTAAATTTGGATAGATATTTTAATAATACTCATACATTAGAAAATAGAGAAATATCACATAAAGAAACTCATACTTTAGATTTGAGAAAAGCCAGTTTATTTATTCCACCCCCACCCTAAAATAGATATATATGAGAAAATTAATATAAAAAATCTTTATCATGAATACAAAAGTTTAAAAGAAATGACTAATGACAGTAATTTAACTGCTGATGAGAGAAGTATATTAAGTGCAGTAATGAATTATATGAATATTAGGGTGATGAAGCCAGATAAGGGGGGTGGCATTGTTTTATATGACAATTTTAGATACATTATGAAAATGATATTTTATATCATTCTGGTAATTATATTCCTATTTCAACTAACGAACTTAATATAGCATATCATAGGATTGATTCTTATATAGAGGATATATAAAATATTATTTGAGATTTTTAGACGATATTTATATTATATGGGGGGCTGATATGAAAACATTAGAGTTGTTTATTCAATTTCTCAATACTAATAGTGAGTATTTAAGATTTACCTATTCTTACAATAACATAGGGGTACCCTATTTGGATATTCTAATAAAATATGAAACACATCAACTTTCTTCGACTATTCATAGAAAAGATACATTTTCGAACAGTTATTTACATTATACGAGTTGTCATCCTGAGAAGTTAAAAAATAATGTATTTAAAGGTCAATGCGTGCGACTAGCACGTATGACCTCAGACGATGATGACTTAAGGGTAGAATTAGAGTATGTTAAGAAGCTATTTTTACAAAGAGGATATCCTAGTAATATGATGGGCACGACTATAAAATATATTCTAAATTTACGTGATACTAGATATCAACCTTTATTAGGTAGCAAATTCAGATTATTAGCACAAGATATAAATACAGTACAAATTAAGAGGAATATAAAATCCACTAATAACAATAACTTAGAATAAAATAAACTAATGGCTTCCTTTATTTGGGTACATATACATATTTACCCAAATAAAGAAAGCCATTAGTTTATTTAGTTTATTTTATTCTATTTATTTTATTTTATGTCATTTTTACATTAATAAATATTAATATAAAATATTATATTTGTAAATTTATATAATTATTTTAATTTCAAATTTAATTTCTTAAAAAACTTTTTGGTTAGAGGATTGCAAGTAAATTAACTTTAAGAGGATCAATATAAATAATAAATTTTAACTATTTATATTTAAAAGTTCAGTTTATTTTTTATATAATTGAATTGATTCCATTTGATGTTAGTTATTAACTGAGCATGCCCGAGATCTTTTTTTAGTTTTTGGACGAGTTTTTATGAATTAGAAGAAGGTTATATAAAGAAGTGATGTCATGGAATATAATTGTCTGAGGAAGTTTAAAACTTTTAAATGAAAGTGCTTACATATTTATTTGTTTTGTGGAGTTTGCTAAATTATTTTAATCATAAGTGTGTGTCTACGATCCGTTTAATAAATATATAATTCTTTCTCTGATAAATACAAAATATGTCTGAGCAAGTCATATGGCACATTTAACATTATACAGTACAGATATCACTGAACTGCCATATATAGCAAGCTATAAGCTAACCAAGAGTGAAACACTGTAATTGCCACTTATCACTGCTCACCCCACAACTACTTGAAAGTGCCTTGCTCACTCTCTGTCTAATGAACCATGTTCTGCACAGCAACAAAATAAAATCACTATAAAAGACTATACAAGAGTACTTGGCACACTGTATGCAACACGATGCACCACCTAGCCACAGCAGATATACATCAAGCTGATGTGTAAAGAATTATATCATCCATCACAATCAGTGTAAGGTCCAGTAAATGTATTACTATTATACCACACAACTTGTTAATGCCAAACCCATTGCCAAACTATGTGCACAATTTGGAATATAGGTCACAAACTGCTGTAGTACACTATGAATGTTGGTAGATACGCAGTTATATGTATTACCACACATATGTCAAAGGACATGTTACAGACATACCGACACACACACATCAGACATAATTACAGGACACAAAGGTATGACAACCCAGATAAGCTTTCAGTGTGTACTGTACAGTACTGTGTGTTAGTACTTGCACAACCTTAATCTTGAGAAATGTAATCTGTGATGAATACAGGGACCACACAAAACAGTGGATGCAAGCAATGTGGACATATACCATACTTTGCTGTACAGGCACAGAGCTTCAATTAGTACTGCAGTACACACAGGATTTGCATTCAACATCGGTACCAATCAATAATCATAGATGCAGTGCTTTAGCCTCCAATGACACACCCTAGTTAAAACCAAGGGACTTAATCACACTGTATGCAATAGCACTTGTTCTGCCTAGCAACAGAATACATAGCTTTTGCTAAGAACAAAGCAAGGACCCATAATACTATAACATAAATAGTTTCCCACTAAGCTATCCCACAGATACATATCTTTGACGTATTCACAAACATATTCACCATCACAGTCAGTCAACAGTACAGAGAATCGATTGCAACAAGTCGATGTAAGTGTGTATAAGAATATATATATATATACATATATACATATACACATCCATTTGTCTACATATATATATGTAGACAAAAAAAGACCATAGTGAAGAACTTCTCTAAAGCAAACTTCACACTACTCAAGACTGGTGTGGTATCCTTCAAGGCCCCTGAGTCAGAGGAAACCACAACCCAAGCTGCGGAAGCCCTTACAAATGCCTTCTATGAACACCTCCAGGACTGCATGGATCAGGCAATCCCAAATAAAACCAAGACTCTTTCCACAAAGGGCAAACGTCCAGTCTGGTGGACCCCAGCCATTAACAAACTTTACAATAAGAGGAGAAAGCTATTACATGATAGAACAAAATCCATAAAAGGAAGTCACCCTGATCATTATTAGTAAAAAATACGAGCACTCATAAAATCAACTAAGGCCAATTTTGAGAGAAAAATTGCCATGGATTCAAAGGACAATCATAAGGCCTTTTTCAGCTATGTTAGGAACCTGGGTGGAAACTCACAGATATGCTCAGAATTAGTCCAAAATGATACAAAAATCACTGCACCCACAGACATTGCCAACATACTGGCAGACAGGTTCAGTGCAAACTTCACCCCTCCCCTAAAGGAGAGATAACTATCCCAGCAGTGTAGCCTCCCGGACATCTCAAATGCGCAGGTGAAAGCTGCTCTCTAAAGCTAAAACACAGCATCAATGGGACCGGATGGTGTCCCCGGCTGTGTGCTACACGAGCTAAATGAGGAATTAAACCCGCACATAAGGCAGCTGTTTAATCTCAGCCTTACCACAGGATACGTGCCCAAGGAGTGGCGTGCGGCAACTGTGGTCCCACTCCACAAAGGTGGTGCCTCTACGGACCCTGGTAATTACCCCCATAAGCTTAACAAGTCTAGTCTGCAAAGCTATGGAGAGGATCATAATGGAGCTCATAAACAAAGATATAGGGACTTGCAGACATTGGACCCGACCCAGTTTGGCTTTGTCAAGGGAAGATCATGCCTTTTGAACTTGGTCGACTTCTTGAAATAGTCACCAAGGCCATTGATGAGGGAAAGCCAGTCCCTACACCCTACCTTCTCCTTGCAAAGCCTTTCGACCCACTACCCCACCCTCGTCTTGTAGAAAAACTTACCAGCTTAAATGTAAACCCATATGTCACAAGATGGGTTGCAAACTGGCTTAAGGACAGAACCCACAGGGTTAGAGTTGCTGGCGCTGTGTCAGACTCCAAGCGGTCACAAGTGGTGTCCCACAGCTATTGTTTGGCATCTACTTCTCAGAAGTACAGCACAACATGGGAGGACTTTGTATAACAAAGTTTGCAGATGACTGCAAACTGGGCGCCATAGTGGAAAGTGCATCGGACACTGATATCCTTCAGAAGGGACTCACGGAAACAGATAGCTGGTGCCAGAGCCATGGCTTGAAGTTAAACGCCAAAAAATGTATAGTCATACCCTTCGGGAAAAACAAGGTAACCCCAAGCTACCATATAGGTGGCAATCCACTAAGCACAGAAGAGGTTATCAGGGACCTGGGGACCCAGGTTGACAGTGGCCTTTCTTTTGACACTCACATTGCTAAAGTGGATAGAAAGACCTTCTACATTGCCCACCTGATCATGAAGGGATTCACATCCAGATCTAGTGAGGTCATTGTTCCCCTGTACTCTTCACTTATCAGACCAATGATCGAGTACAATGCCCCATTCGGGATGTATCTCACCCGACATCTGCAGCAATTGGAGAGACCCCAAAAGTTCCTCACCAAAAGGATAAAGGGACTCCAAAATCTGTCATATGCTGCCAGATTGAAGAAACTCAGCTCTATTCAGTCGCATACCGTCTGCTCAGAGGTGACATGTGCCTGACATACAAGGCCATGTCCAACCCGAATTAATGGACATGCTCCACCTCAAAAATCCAAATCCACCAAAACCACTAGAGCAAGCGACTTAAACCTTAGCACGGATATAAATAGGACGTGCTGGAGGGATAGATTTATCACTCAGAGACTCCCTATGCTGTGGAATAAAATCCCGGTCCATGTGAGGCAGAGCACCTCGCTGACTCTGTTCAAGAGAAATCTAGACCTGTGGATGGGAGATCGAATCATCTCTGGGTCACTGCTGGACAGAGGCACAACAAACTAATGGGCACAGTATTTTTCATATAAATAATTTGGGCTAGGCTTATAAATGCCTTAGGGCAGATAGCCTAGTATAAACCTATGAACCTATGAACCTATGAATATATATATATATATATATATATATATATATACATACATATATATATATATATATATATATATATATATATATATATATATATATGCACATATACAGTTCACCTTTCATAGTGAGAATATCAATTATATAAAAGAAGTAAGATGTACAGTAATGTAATAAAATTGCACAGTCTTGGGATAAATGCATTGAAGGTGTTCACAGCCCAGGCAGCTTTAGCAGGCCTTACTGGCTTCAACATTGCAAACTGAACAAACCACCCACATTGTTTAACCACCACATGACATATACCAGCACTGTATGCTGTCTTGTTTGTCACACACTAAAACCTACATACAAATATGCGCTTACTAACCTTCACCAACATATATATCCCCCCCTTTGCAAACAGTTGCAATATGTCCACTGCTCTATGCACATATACAGATGTGAATAGATATGACACATATACATTTCTCCGTATGTGTGTGTCATACACACACATGGTCCACACTGTTGTAAGTCCCTGGACCTCACAGCTGAACTGTTGGGCTTTGCTGCAACACAAACAGGTGTCACATATGAACACAGACTAACATTGGGGAGGTATATATGGCAACAGATGCTAGATAAGCATACTAGACTGCTACAGCAGTTGCCAATGCTAAGCTACACTTTAATATGGCTATCATGCATGTGTTGTTCTGACACACCCATGTTTATATAATGTCAGCACTAATACCCCCAACAGGCATTGGCCACACTACTGTACAGAACACAGATAACATGGATCAGATCTTTGACATTTAATGCTGAGCTACACATTTCACAGGTATGTCCCACTGCCCACAGGTACACACAATATTGTTCATAGCAGTAGTTAAGCAGAACATCTGTGCATAAAGAAGTACTGCTGCCACATATAAATGTTTCACATTATGTAGACTATTCCTCAATAACATGTACTACATGCCAGTAAATACATATGTGTCACATACCTTTCCTTTGTATAATTTGGCAATATTTATTTTTCCTTTTCTCTCTCTCTCTCTGTCTCTGTCACTCTCTCTCTGTCAGTCTCTGCAATAGAGTGATTGAATTTGTTGGCAGAGATTGCAGCCTGCTTTTGTAGGAATTTGCACATGAGCATATGATGGCCTCTGCACCAATTAGTGGCCACCATTTGCTAACTGCCTCCAGCCTGCTGTGTAGTAATTGTAGTAATCACTGTCATAGCAACCCAGTACTATAAATTGCTGACTCATGTAGGCATGGCCCTTTCAGCTTTCCAAGATGGAGATCATCCTTGTTTGGTGTGGACATCATTGTTTAAGACAGAAGGTTGGTATAGTTCTTATATCAGAAGCCAGGGGTGTAGCCAGAGATTTACATTTTGTACTCAGACCTAATGTTGCTGCTTCCAGTACCCACTTGTCAGTGTAGAAATGTACTCACCCCTCAAAATGCTACCCCAAGATACATGGAAAGATGTACTTTCTTTTCAACTGTACAAAGCTAGTTATAGAGATTTATTCCTTTGGCACAAGATTTGTTTGTGAACTGCTATACTGTGAATATTCATTTACTCAGTTCTAAACAGTTTGTGCTTTTTTAGTGTTGACATTAGCACGATCTGCTCAGGAAAACTGGACACATTTCGGTACAGTGAGTATGCTTACCGACATCCTTGGTACACCTTGCACACACAGGTATGTTCTACATTTGGGTAGGGTTACAGAAGTACAGAGAGTGTAAGTAGTATTGTGTGGATTTTATCTTGCTGAACTTACAAGGTTGCTGTATACATGTTAGTTTATCAAGGCAAGTAGTCTGTCTGTGTAACTCCCAACTGTGGACCTATCCACATGATAGCCAGAGAATAGCCTGTTATTTTTTGTCTGTGCACCATGCAGGTCTTTTCAGCAATAGAGCAATGGCATTCTTACAGTTGGTTGCTACCAGCACATGGCTACATCCATTTGTATTTCAGTGTTGTATTCCTACATAAGGGTATGCTTCCGAAACTCCTTCCAAAGCTATTTGCACAGTGTGTAACAGCAGAAAGGCTAATATGCCTCTGTGTTTCTGCCTCTGCCAGACCTCTCAAACAATCAGGTACATATTTGAACAGAATTAGAGAAAAGTCAAGAAAAAGTCAGAGACAATCAGGAACATCTTTAAAATATTAATGCCATTAAGTTGAAACATTGAGAGAATCAGAACATATGAATTAATACACCTTTTCTGAAGTAAAAGAAGTGTCTAACTCTTAATTATTGTCATTATTCATTCAGTGTAATTCACCACCTTTCTGCCCAAAGTCAGTAGTTTTAGGAGGGATTCGGAGGGGCAGAGCTAATATTCGTGTCAAAATCAGGGACATTCCTGAAAATTAGGGACAGTTGAGATATATGACCTCTGCCCTAAACAGATATGCCAGTGTTTGTCCTGCTGTGATACTGTGTGTGGTTGTAAAGTGATGGTGTAACATTATTTCCTGCTAGAATGGCTGCTTCTCTTATCACAGTCATGTAATGTAATCCCACAACAACTGTTGGTCAACATCCACAGAACAAGTTGTGTGGTATGGTATTCCCAATTTTCCTTTCCATTCACTCATTCTGATGCATGATATAATTATTTAAGCACCAACTTGATGTATATCTACCGTGGCTTAGTGGTACTTCATGTTGTGTAGTGTGTGCAAGGTCCAGGGTTCGAGACTTACAGAGGTGTTTTATTTTGTTCCTGAGCAGAACAAGGGCCCTCACATACAGAGTGATTAAGGCACTTTTAAGCAGTTGTGAGTGGGTTGGCATGGGTTTGCGCATTGCTTAGCCAAGTGCAAACAAGCACAAACCCATGTGAACCCGCTCACTACTGCTTAATAGTGCTTACTCCCGCTCACCCCTGCGCTAATTTCTTTGAAAGAAAAGAAAAATGGGGAGATAGAAAAGTGGTGAAAAGGGGGCACAAAGAGGGAAAGACAGTTTGTAAAATAGCTCAGGATGTGCAGGACGGGTGTAGGGAAGGTCCATAGCTGTCCATTTCTTCAACAGCAACAACTGTGCATATGCTATAAATTTGGAGGTAGATATGAACCCTTCAATCCCTGACAGAGGGGTGAGGATGACAAAGTATGTTGTAATGCCAATTAAATAATATTTCATGTGTCCAGTGGACATGTGTGCAAAATGGGCAGCTATGTATGGGGCATAATTGTTTTTTTGGGAGCAGATTGCCCTTTTTTTTTCAGGTGAGAGTGGAATGTGGGGTAGGGGAAGTAGGTATATAAGGGGAGGTAGGTTTGTGAGGTAAACAGACAAGACAAGCAAGACGCATACAGGGGTGGTATATGACACGTGGTGCATGAACACCTTTGACGGGGATGGATGTTTGGAAATCGCAACCCCATGAGCCCCCAGATGGAAACAGTGGGACTGAGGTCCCCACCCATGGGCAGTCACCACTGCACCTTCATAGCCCAGAGGGTGGCTGTGCTGGGGGCTGTGTAGGAGGGGCAGACTGACCCTGGAGTTGTGCAACTTGGGCCTCAAGCTGGAGTAGAAGTTCTGCAACAGAACGTTCAATCTCTCTACGTACCACAACCTGGACCATTCGAAGGCTGATAGCTGCCCCTCCGCCCATGCTTGCACGGGGGAGCCAAACCCCATCCCTTGCAGTGCTTCCACCCAAAGGTGGCACAGGGTCAACAGAGGAGGAGGTCCCAGGCTGGGCACCAGATCTGCTGGTGCCAGGTGCCATGGCCAGCTGAGGTGGGACAGGTGGGTCCGCTGGGACTGGCCTTCCCATACAAACTATGTTTTGGAGAGTTTAATAAAGATATGGGTTGGTAAAAGTCAACAGCATTCCCAATTAGTTATAACAGCATGCAGAAGTATTCCCATTAAACCAACACACCAGATTTTCAACAGCTGAAAAGCAAGCATAACACATGCATATACAGAACAGTAGTGGACATTACAACAGCATGCAGGTTGAATTGATGGCAACAGGCCACCAACATTGTGATATTTTAACAGGGCACATGCATAGAAATAAATGCAAATAGTTATAAACAAATAGGACATATGTCCCAACAAATGTTTTGAGATTAGACATACCAATTGAGGTGTGGAATTGCATTTTTTATGCACATACAGTAGGGTGGGAAAAGATAGCTCAATTAACAACTTATATATCCTTCTAGTTTTCACTACATTCCTATTAACTGCAGTTATATGTCCCTTACATGTATTATTACACTACCCAATGTCCTTATATTGTGCAATTGGATTTTGCTCGATCATTATATACATGAGCTGTATCTTACATACAAACTGTCCAAGATGCATATGTTACTGCAACATATTTTGAGAGTTGCTCACACACACTACTGCTAAGATGGTACACTGACAGATCTACTTTCATATAATTATCTATATATGTTCAGGTGAAAGTATTAGTTATATGTTAATAGCTCCCTACATTTCTGGCAGCACACTGACATTTCTGGGGAACACAATACCAAGCTACTCATGTGCCAGATTAACCTGTACATGCTGGGCATGAACCAACAGTTGAGGGCTGTACATATGCATACAAGCTACTGGCACTCTCTTCATCCACGTTATATGGGCCTACCCAAGTGTGGGTTGACACTGTTTAATACAACACTACTATTTGTAGATTGCAACACTACAACAACATATCAAAGAAAATGACACAGATGCACTCCATGAATCATACATTTATTAAAGGATTATTACACCTTTATTTATTGGGTTAAAAGACTTTTTGAAGGCTTGCTCATTTATTTTATATAACAGTACATGCAAAATAATTACTAACCTGCCTCATGATGCAGCCTTTGCAGCCTATCTTCATGGGCTTGCAGGTTCATAGCCCAGTCACCTGCAGCTGTGAAGTAAATGCAGTGATATTGAGACATACCTATCCATAGTATAGACAAGCATATCAATTCTTAACTGCTTAATACAATGGCTACTTACTCAGTACTGGAGCATTAGGCATTGTACAGGATTCCTGGATCCAATGGTCCAGTTCATCTTCCTTACATCACTTCAGGTTAGAATAATGGTGCCTGACCTACTCAGCAGTCTGAGGAACACCAGTGGCACTGGTGAGATCATGGACAAGACTGTTCCAGGCCTCCATTTTATATTGGCACCCTGGTACTGGCCCCGAATGAGTCTTTCCTCATGTTTGTGGATGATTAGCCAAATATAATTTTGGACTCCTAGATGCCCTAGCGTTGCACACTAAATCGAGTGCCTTCACCAACACCAGCCATGCTGACTGTAGAAGGAAGCTACAACCAGTTATGGCAAGTATTCCCACCTGTGGAGCTTAAATATGCCTTATTTCCCGCACTTATTTGTGATTGGCCAGTTTTGGAAAAACTCAGCTGTAGGCATGCCTGCTTAGCTGATGTTGGCAATGTTTAAAATTCCTCTGATAGATATATGTCTGTTGAAAGTACATGTTTGTGAAATGCTGTCATGGCTTAATGGCTAAGTACTGTGACTATAGTGCACAGTATCCTGAGTTCGAGCCCTGTCACTGCTTTTTATTTTCCTGCTGGGCAAACCTGACTGGTTAAGGAGCAGTAAAGCAGGTGTAAGCGTGTTTACCCGACTTTGCTCAACTTTGCCTGACTTTGCCTGACGTTGCCCGACGTTGCGCTGGTTAGCGTGGTGCGCAGCTACGTGCAAATATGTTGCGGTTGTGCTGGTTAGCGCGGTGCACAGCTACACGCAATTGTAATATGCTCAATAATGGTAAAATGTGCTTAGCAGTTAGCCGTGCTTTATATTGCTTAAAATAGGGTACTCATGCCTCAGAATGCATAACCATTTCACCTTCATATATATATATATATATATATAATTTGTTCACTACTACATTTAACATTTCAATGCTTTTTACAAAACTTATACATAGAAAATGTCAGGCAATATTTTTGTATACAGATTTCCCATAGAAAATGGAATGTGTAGTAGTGGGACTCGAACCGGGAATGTCTCCTCTTTGTGTGAAGGATCTAACCACTACGCTATCGCTATGTTGCTTAATTTGCCTATATTTTTCTTATTATCCTCTTCTGGTGCCTAATCTGCTAACTGTAGCTAAGCAATGGGCAAACCCGCGCAAAACCGCGTAACTATGGGCAGCTATATCGGAAGAAAAAAAATATTTTTATTTTTAATTTTGCAAGTTGTTTAACATATGGGGGAGTGTAGTGTACATTGTACACATGTCAGCGGACTCGCTCATATAACTAGAAATTGCGGCATTACTTCATTGCAGGGGCATGGATTTTTGGACTGCTCGGCAGTCCGACATGCCCCCTACACTCATCCATGTTCCGTGTAAGCTTTATAGTTGAGGCAGCGTGCCCTCATGAATATGCATGGTATGCTGCCATCATACTCTTACACTGGCACTTCCGTTTAAGACTAATATAGTCTTACATGGAAGATTAGTAAATCCGGGGGACTTTCTGTGTTAGCTAGATGTACATTAATTTACTCTGAAAGTAGGGATGTTGTTCATGTAACAGACAACACCCTCCAATGTCTACATAATTGTTAAGCTATGCAGCTGACCCATGTATAATCACCTTGTGAATGTACATGGTTATGCTAAAGTAGCTACAAACTGGTAAGTGCAGTCTAGTGGTGAGGACACACATACCTGTTTCACCCAGATCACAGATTTATGCAAAGCCGTTTAAAGGTTACAGTGTCAGAAACACATGTAACTTAGTGGTGGGTTATGCAGCTAAAAGTACCTTCTGTTTCTGCCACATACACTATATCAGCATACATATGTAAATGGAATCACAGAAGGACACACAGAAACATCTGCTTAATTAAATATAGAACATCAATAGTCTTACAAATTAACCAGAATTAAAGAAAAAGTTATCTTTCATAGTCAGACGTATTTAAAGAACACTCTTTGAGAACTAGTTACTAGAAACTCACTAATACTCATTCATGGAGAGACCATTCACAGTGTTCATGATGAAAATAAATCATCTATACTTCTTTCTCACTGTTACTGTATTATAGGGTCCACTGTCTTGGATGTGGCCTTGTCAAACGAATTGCAGGTTGTGTCAGCAGAATGTCCTTATGTGACCAGTATCCCTTTTCCTAATATATGTTACATCGCTTTTGGGTTATGGACATTAAGCTGCCCTTGAAGTCATTGCCTCTACCTCAATCATCATCCTATCTCACGGTATGATGGAGATATATTTTTATGGTTGTATGCGATGGGAAAATGCCATGAAGCTATTTCTTTTCCTATATTATTTTTTTTTTAGGTTTCTAAAGGGGTGGAGTTGGAGCCAAGCTTATGACATCAAGGTCCAGGATATGAGCACTGCTGGTGTGGTTACAGAGACATTGGTCCATGCAGTTTTCAATCACCCAATCTAAAAAGTGTTGTTCATATCTGAACTTAGAAGTATAAGCACAACATTTCCCCAGTAACCTGGCCAGATTTTCCCTATTCAGTATGAATGCTACTCCAAGTCTCCACTGAAAAGAGCTAATGGACTAATGAGACTAACCCTGTCAACAAAGTGTTTTTAAATAAACAAATAAAACATTTAGCATGGTCCTGTGGGGTCATGAAAGTTGACTGATAGAAAACTATAAGTTGAAAGCCAGATTTATCTAGTGTAACCTGGAGTTCATTGAACTCACGGAGCGGGTCATTAGGTATCACATTGGAAGGTATCACATTGGAAGGGATGAAATCCCTGACAAAAACTGAGACATTGTTGCAATTACCAGTGTTCTTTAAGGCATGATAAGCACAGAATCCAGGCATAGAGGGGTGCTGTCATTACATTTGAACTATATCTCAGTCACTACACAAACATTGTCTCATTCCACATTCCAAAGTGTCTCCAATATGAGGCAGTTTATTACTAAGACTCCTGGCAATGAGAAGGCCCACTATGTTTTATAATTTGTTTTTATTTTATTGGTTAGGTTGGAATGCTCAATAGATGAACTCTGCATAAAACAGGCAGAACAGGGAAAGCAGCGACTTTGGCCAGTATGCAGAAGTGCTTGAATAAGAGGAGGGGACCATCCTTGGCTAAGCAAGTAAGATTGCCTAACATCTTATCTCAGGGAGAAAAATATTGCAACCTAATACAATGACATCAACTAGTTAGCCAATTCTTGAAACAATTATCTTTCATATTATCTAGGTATCACTCTTGGTGAGGGGGGCATGCTATTCATGACCACACTATTTTATTTATTATTTATTTATTTATTTACATTTGTTGACCGGGAGTGTCCGACTGGATGTAGGTCCATTTTCAGCGGAGGCCCAGGGAGAAAAGCTCCACAGTTAAAATAAACAGACAGGAGTTACATTGGATTACATAGCGATTAACAATATAACATAGTAATTACTTACAACCTATTTACAGATGAAGAACATAGTACATCAGTAGACAACTAGAACCTTTATCTGTGAAGTACATAACAGACATTAACAAATGTTACAATAAGGAGTTCTTGCTGTATAATAAGTACTAGGCTGATGAGCATCTGAGCTTGCTATAATCAAGGTAGTTAGTGGAGTGGAAAGAAAGGTAGTGGTTGGATGGGGTTCCTTGATGGAATTGTGTATAACAAGGTCCAGTAAATGTGTCTTGCATGTCTTTCATGGAGTTTTGTGCCAGACCGTTTTCTCCACCATGGACTATGATGATATCATAGTTACATTTACTGGATGGCAGGATTTTATGGGCTCTTGAAATATTAGCAATACTCGCTCCTGAAATACAGCTAATATAACTGTGTCCTCCTGCAGCTAGGTGAGAATGGAATCAGTGTGCTTAACAATACAGTCATCAGTTACTAGGATGTTTCCAGATGTTTATTTATTTTAGTTGGGCTAAGCAGTGTTTTCTTGTTTGTGGAACATTGCTGAAGGGGAGCATGTAGTAAACTGGTCTGGGGAAATTCAGATGACTTACTTAGTGATTTGTTAATTGGTATCAGTGCATCACTGTTTAGTGTTAATAGCATGGTGCTGTTGCACTTGCATGAATGAGGGTGAGGCAGTGTAATGCTCTGTATATATATGGGAGTTTGAGAGGGCTACCTCCATTTTAGCTATGTACTGATATCTTTTGCAGGAAGCAGCGGTGGTACAGCAGTAGCACTGTTGCCTCACAGCAAGAGGTTCTCCTGTTCGATTTTCGGCTGGAGTGCCTTCTGTGTGGAGTCTGCATGTCCTCCCAGTGGTTGATTGGCTTCCGAAAGACATGTGTGAATGGGTGTGCCTTCGCTGAAGGTTGGGCGCCGGGCTGGCAACTCGGCACCATAAAAATCGACTGCCAATCATTA